>NC_068303.1:36257219-36432219 GCF_025860055.1 Xyrauchen texanus
AAACAGGCCCCAGCACAGTACATTCGGTAAGAGCAGTTTTACGGAATGATGCACTTTAAAGGTTTAGTTCACATATTATCCCTATCATTAGCTATGTTTCCATCCAAGTTCCATCCACTGGTTAGTCCTGTTATGAATGAGTTATGCAGTCACATTACTTTTTTTTTTTTTTAACGCACATCTTGTATTCATAATAAATTCAATAATGGTTTATTCTTATCAAAAGGATAAAAAATAAAGACATATTTTTCACAGCCGCCTTTGCTCGTATTTACAAAGTGCCAATATTTTTGGCCACAACTGTATAGCCTGAAATTGAGCGCAATATTACTTTCCTGATCTGAGATGGTTTCACATCGGAGCTCATCTATCCATCTTTTTAAGGTGGACCACATTTATATCCACTTCAGTGAAGGTTATTTTTTGGTTGAGACTTTCAGAAATAATAAAAAATGCTCCATATAGTATTCCTCTATTCAGAATATTCCTGCTCATGTGCAACGAATAAACTGAAACCTTCTTTTCTTTAAACTGTGCTAATTTTGAGAACTTTTAAGTGTTTTTGAGTTCTGGAAAGACGCTATTATCATTATTAAATATTACCATTATTGTATTTTTAACTAAATAATGGTGTCCTATCGGGAAAAACTTTGCCTGTTTTTAGTCTACAGGTCCTTCTCAAAAAATTAGCATATTGTGATAAAGGTCATTATTTTCCATAATGTAATGATAAAAATTAAACTTTCATATATTTTAGATTCATTGCACACCAACTGAAATATTTCAGGTCTTTTATTGTTTTAATACTGATGATTTTGGCATACAGCTCATGAAAACCCAAAATTCCTATCTCAAAAAATTAGCATATCATGAAAAGGGTCTCTAAACGAGCTATTAACCTAATCATCTGAATCAACTAATTAACTCTAAACACCTGCAAAAGATTCCTGAGGCTTTTAAAAACTCCCAGCCTGTTTCATTACTCAAAACCGCAATCATGGGTAAGACTGCCGAACTGACTGCTGTCCAGAGGGCCATCATTGACACCCTCAAGCAAGAGGGTAAGACACAGAAAGAAATTTCTGAACAAATAGGCTGTTCCCAGAGTGCTGTATCAAGGCACCTCAGTGGGAAGTCTGTGGGAAGGAAAAAGTGTGGCAAAAAACGCTGCACAACGAGAAGAGGTGACCGGACCCTGAGGAAGATTGTGGAGAAGGACCGATTCCAGACCTTGGGGGACCTGCGGAAGCAGTGGACTGAGTCTGGAGTAGAAACGTCCAGAGCCACCGTGCACAGGCGTGTGCAGGAAATGGGCTACAGGTTCCCCAGGTCAAGCCACTTTTGAATCAGAAACAGCGGCAGAAGCGCCTGACCTGGGCTACAGAGAAGCAGCACTGGACTGTTGCTCAGTGGTCCAAAGTACTTTTTTCGGATGAAAGCAAATTTTGCATGTCATTCGGAAATCAAGGTGCCAGAGTCTGGAGGAAGACTGGGGAGAAGGAAATGCCAAAATGCCTGAAGTCCAGTGTCAAGTACCCACAGTCAGTGATGGTCTGGGGTGCCATATCAGCTGCTGGTGTTGGTCCACTGTGTTTTATCAAGGTCAGGGTCAATGCAGCTAGCTATCAGGAGATTTTGGAGCACTTCATGCTTCCATCTGCTGAAAAGCTTTATGGAGATGAAGATTTCATTTTTCAGCACCGACCTGGCACCTGCTCACAGTGCCAAAACCACTGGTAAATGGTTTACTGACCATGGTATTACTGTGCTCAATTGGCCTGCCAACTCTCCTGACCTGTACCCCATAGAGAATCTGTGGGATATTGTGAAGAGAAAGTTGAGAGACGCAAGACCCAACACTCTGGATGAGCTTAAGGCCGCTATCGAAGCATCCTGGGCCTCCATAACACCTCAGCAGTGCCACAGGCTGATTGCCTCCATGCCACGCCACATTGAAGCAGTCATTTCTGCAAAAGGATTCCCGACCAAGTGTTGAGTGCATAACTGAACATAATTATTTGAAGGTTGACTTTTTTGTATTAAAAACACTTCTTTTATTGGTCGGATGAAATATGCTAATTTTTTGAGATAGGAATTTTGGGTTTTCATGAGCTGTATGCCAAAATCATCAGTATTAAAACAATAAAAGACCTGAAATATTTCAGTTAGTGTGCAATGAATCTAAAATGTATGAAAGTTTAATTTTTATCATTACATTATGGAAAATAATGACCTTTATCACAATTTGCTAATTTTTTGAGAAGGACCTGTATATCAATTTATTTTAATTGCTTTTAAAGTTTGAATTTGTATTTAATATTCACTGTAAAATGTGTGCTTGACATTTCACATTTTGCTTGACACCTCCTGCCTCCAGAGTAATGTTAAACATTATACAAAAATACTGTTGCAGCAGATATTAATATCAGAAATACCAGGAGAAACCACAGTTAACATATTCCACAGTTAATATAGCTTACAAATTCAGCTTCATCTGGTAAGTATAAAATAATAATTTGAACTAAACTGTATTTGTAGCCTGCAATAATAATAATTATTATTATTATTATTATTATTATTATGAAAAAGCATTTACAAGGCATGTTTATCAATGTAAGAGTAACATTTAAAAATAGGTGTTTCATTTAGTTTAATTCTTGAGTTCTAACAAACTCCCCATTAATGGTATGAAATGTATATTGTGGTAAATATCGAGTTTTTTGTTTTTTGCCCATATCGCCCAGCCCTAATGGAAACCCAGTTAGTTACTCACCCTCATCTCATTTGTAATGTGAATGACTTCCTTTCATTTGTGGGAGACAAGGATTTTAAATTCTCTTTGCTTGCATTGCCAACATTTTCCGTTTATAAATCGTATAAAAATGTCCTTCTATTTCATAAAGGTACACCCCCTCCCAGCAAGGACTTGCGTTTAACTCTGGAGCCAAACAGAGGGTCATACGTATGGTGGAAATGCAGAAAGATCCCATGGAACCCCCACGCTTCAAGTATGTCATCATAATCTCAGCTTTGAATATAACCAACCACATCGGAGTGGAAATCACAGAGGGCATGAACTCTCAGTGTTTGTTTTTCTTTTCAACAGAATCAATAAAAAGATCCCCCGTGGACCTCCATCGCCTCCTGCTCCTGTTATGCACTCACCAAGCAGAAAGGTAGGAGGACTATCGATCTGAACATTCGCTATGTTTACTCCCAGAATCCATTGAAATCTATCTGAAGACATATTCTGAGAGCATTTTTTTTATCCTCTCTATTTACAGATGACAGTGAAAGAACAGCAGGAGTGGAAGATTCCTCCCTGTATTTCCAACTGGAAGAACGCAAAGGTAACACTAAGCTCTCCCTCCACAATGTATCCAGCAATTATTGAGCTGTTTATTGTACTGGTCTAAAATATTGGCAGAGAATAAAACCATGCTGCATTCTCACACCTCTCATCTTCGCATCTCAGGGTTACACCATCCCACTGGACAAGCGTTTGGCGGCTGATGGACGAGGCCTGCAGACTGTTCACATTAATGAGAACTTTGCAAAGCTAGCTGAGGCTCTGTACATCGCAGACAGAAAGGTTATACTGCTTATTCCCGCATCTCCAAAAACTCTAAATCACACATTACTAAGCTGGATGTTTAATCCCTTTTAAAGTCAACATGAAATTTAAATTGACCTAGTTTTACTTTATGCCATTCCTGGTGTTATTGTGCATGATTCATCATCAGTGCACATTATTCCATAGAAATGTTTCATTTTTTTGTCTTGATCTTTCACAAAAAAAATCGCTTTTGTTATCGCTTTTGCTGGAAGTAATGTTAACCTATATTTAAACAGCTGTTTAGTCCTTTTTTTAGTCTTGTAGGTAATGCAGACTTTCTTAAATCTTGCCCAGAGCTAATGCAAGAATGTAATGCTGGTTAACATTAATAGAATAAAGGTTATGACAATAAAATAACAATTGTCTTTAAAAAAAAAAAAAAAAAGTATTACCATGTGGATGCATTAAGATACTATTGAGGGTGAACAACAGCACCCATGTCCCAGTTAAAAAGCCTCCTTATTTGTGGCTGGCAGGGATTTTTCAGGAAGGGAGTAGTCTTCAACATTCCACTGCAAAATTGCATTTAGGTCTGGCTCTATTCTCGTATAGACCGCCCACTTTTTAACATCCAATCAATTTCCAATTGATAAAATCCCCTATTATGTCCCACCCTTGTTTTCTCTGTGAATATTTGTTCCTTTTAAAAATTTAATTTGACAGAAAATGTTAATAAGTTTATAAGACTAAATAAATCCTTAGGTGTGTGTCTGAATGGTTTCCAAAATGAAATCTAGAATCTTAACTTAGAATGCAATGAATGAATGAATAGAATCAAGATCATTCGCCTTCTGGACTTTAAAACAATACTCAATAGTTTATTAATTCTAGAGATTTGCGGAAAAAGAGAAAACATTTGCTAAATTGACTAGTTTGTGGATTGTCTGAATGACTAGCCCTGTATGATTGCACTGCATAGGGTCATGTTCACCAAACCCATAGTTAGTTTCTAAGGACACAGAGTCATTCTTGTGATCAAAAGCAGCTTGATGGCATACAACAGAATGAAACTGAGTGCAAGAGTCTCAAGTCTTTTTAAATTGACTATAAAGAATGTGTTGAAGTGATGCAACAGCCAAAGACTGCATCTGTACATAGGCCAGAAATTCTAAAATATTTGGATGATAAATGTCTGGAAATGTATTAAGGCAGATACAACAGTGCATTGGGGACTGTAGAGACAGTGCTTTAATGAGGATGAATTTAAAGACCGTTACAGCTTGTTGAAAAACTCCAAGAAGTTGCATCTTCATCCCCTTTAAAGTGCCACATAAAATACATGGATGTACAGAACAATACCTAAATAAACTCACTAGTCAACCATCATGGCCCATCTCTAATTAATACATAGAACAGATCCTACAGAATTTACCTTTTATGTAAAATCCATTGCTGCTAGAAAGATGTAAATTTAAAAGTGTATCAATAACGTGGAACAAGCTTTCAGAGGTGTGTTTGTCTGATGTTGATTTTGTTTGTGTTATGTGTACAGGCCAGAGAGGCTGTGGAGATGAGAGCTCAAGTGGAAAAGAAGATGGCCCAGAAAGAGAAGGAGAAGAAAGAGGAGAAGTTGAGAGAATTGGCTAAGATGGCCAGAGACAGGAGAGCTGGTATCAAAGCCCATGGTGACAAAGGTACCACTGTATACTGTTATGAGTGCCTACATTTATTTTTTAAAGGAACAGTTCATCCAAAAATGAAAGTCCTCTTGATGGTAAAAATGTATAGGTTTCTTAAAGCCAACAATACACTACAATACACTTGTTGCTCTGTACAAACTCAAAAGACTTGCACTTATCTGTCATGTTGATGCACACATTAAAAGGCTTGTTCACCCAAAAATGGGTCATCATTTACTCACCCTCATGCCATTCTTGATGTGTATGACTTTTTCCTTCTGCAGAACACAAACCAAGATTTTAAGAATATCTCCACTCTTTTGGTCATTTCAATGCAAATTAATGTTGGATAGAAATCTGAAGGTCCTAAAAGCATCATAAAAGTAATCTACAAGACTCCAGTGGTTAAATCCATTTCTTCAAAAGCAGTATAATTGGTGTGAGTGAGTAACCGATCAATATAATTTGTCTTTTTTTTAAAAAAATGTAGGAATAAATCTCCACGTTCACTTTCAGATGTGAAAGTGGAGATCTATAGTAAATAAGGTCTTAAATACTGATCAGTTTCTCACCTCATCTAAAAAGTTATCATCTGGGATGACTTGAGGGTGAGTAAACAATGAGAGCATTTTAATTTGAGTGAACTGTCCTTTTATAACAACTGATTGCAGACTATGATCGTCACTAAAGCTACAGTTTAAGGAATTCTCTCACAAATCCTTGCACATAGCAAAGTTTATTCTTAAGACAAACTACACAGAGAAAGGACATGTGGTCGAATTTGCAATGACTTGAAAGTGAAAAATCATGTCTCACAAGTACGTTGAAAATCTGCGATCTGATCTGTTACTTCTCCCAGATCTCTCACCAATGCAAACCTCAAAGGTGACGAGCCTTGACTTTGAGTCTTGAAGTGTATGCTTGGCTTAAGTCAAACCAACGGTAATGTGTGAGGGTGACCATTGTGCCCAGTCAGCAGTGTGCTTTCACAGCTGTCAGAGAGACCACCATGTGATTTTACTTTTTTTTTTTTTTTGTCCCAGGCGGTGAAGATACAGAGGTTGGGGAACGTGATGAGATCCGTAATGATAGGAGGAAAGCGAGGCAGCACGACAGGAACATCTCCAGAGCTGCCCCTGATAAGAGGTACTTTTTTTTTTTTTACGCCTTCCCCCTAAATCATTAATGGGCCTCTATGTTAGAGTTCCACTTTAACGTACATGACATAGCATTCGTTTCTCTCTGCTGATTTCAAAGAAGTCAAGTTTTTTTTACATCAGGTACTTTTTAGTGGACATTTGACACGTCCTTTGTCCAGACTTGATTTGCCATAGTTGTTAAAATACTTTTAATCTGTAGTTTTTCCTTTTAAATTATTATTTTTTTTCCACAAAAGACATTAGTTTGAGTATTCCCCAAGCTCCACCCTGAGCTCAAGGTTTCAGGCAAGTGTAATGAAGCGTGATGCATCTGGCTGTCAGTATGAGGTGTTGATGTGCATTTAGCTGATGTCATGATGATTTTGGTCCTTTCAGGTCAAAGCTGCAGAGAGATCAGGACCGAGACATCAGTGAGGCCATTGCTCTGGGCCAGCCAAACCCACGCACCTCCAGTGAGGCTCAGTATGACCAGAGGCTCTTCAATCAGAGCAAGGTAACCAGTCCTTTAACTTTGCAGTAAGACCAATAGATTTTGGTCTTAATTTCTTAATTGAAGATTTTCGTATGATATTTTTTTTTTTTTTTGTGTGTATTAAATTAAAGAGAGAGTTCACCCCAAAATAAATTCTGTTGTCTGACTTTCCTCCATGGACCTATTTACTTTATTAAAATATGTTATTTGTCTTATGTACCTTGTTTGCAGTGTTGTCATTTTAAATTCTTGATGGTAATGACAATGAGGCTGTGAGGGATAGACTTCAAATGGTTAATGGGTTTCGAACCGTTCTGCTGACGAATCATTGAGAATTTCCTAGAAATCTTTTTTTATTATTCAAACTCCAGAAAACATGAGTTGTGGAAAATTGTATGTAATCTAGGAGCTTTATACAGGTTAATACAGTGCATGCCTTTGAAGAGAATATAAGATCCCTCATTTTCATTCCTATCAAAAACCCAGCATCACTGTGAATAAGGTCTTATGTTCTTGATTTGTCGGCGCATGTTATTTTAATGAGATAAAAAATCATAATCTTTCATCAAAGTAATTTCTTTCTCTGCCTCTGAAAGTCATGTTAATTTTTATAGTGACTAATTTTTAGTTGCTCTGCTCTAAAATATTTAATCAGCTAGAAATGGCTCTTTGTGGGTGCAACCTCTAATCTGTTATTAAAATCCATATGTATTGGAAATGTATTGATCAACATGTGTGGGGACCCTGCTGTAAGAAGCATACTTCATATCTGTAAGTTTGATATGTGTGTCCTATATGTTTGAAGCTAATTTTCTTTGTTTGCTTTACAGGGAATGGACAGTGGTTTTGCTGGTGGAGAGGATGAGACATATAATGTATATGATCAGCCCTTCAGAGGCGGTAGAGACATGGCACAGAGTATTTACAGGCCCACTAAGAATGCTGATAAGGACCTATACGGAGATGACCTGGACACACTTATGCAAAGCAGCAGGTATGTAGAAGCCTGAACAGAACACATGCTTGTGTTTTCAATTTAAATCATATACCAGAATATTTTTTTTTAAATCAAATAAAAACAATTTACATTTTGTGGATTTTAATCCATAGCTTTGAAGCCATCTATGTGCTAGTGTACGGTTACAAGTTGACAAAAATTAACTTTGAGCAGATATTCACATTTAAAACGTCTGAAAAAGCATGGAACTAAAAATACTGATGACGACTCTTGCACCACACTAGATTTTTATCCAATCAAATGCTCTTTAGAATGAGAATGCCCTTTCCCCTAAGTACACAGCTATAATAAACCTCATAATTAAAATAAAACACATAATTAACCTCTTAAACTCTGTGGACCTGCTGGCAGGCCCAAATGGAGTTGCTATATCCTGAAAAAAAAGTTTAGGCTTAAAATGCCCCGTATACATAAATCAGGCATATGTGGTCTCGTTGGAAAGCTTAGAATCTGAACTTTTCAGAGATAACAATCACTTCTGCACTTGTTACTTAAAATAAAATAAGGCCTTAAAACATCCATTTCACAAATAAGTGCCACTAAGTGGTTATGTGGTAGAAATATTCATATAAATGTGAAAGTCTTTATAATAGCATTTAAATAGGAGTGATATTTAAATAAAGGAGTGGTGGTGGCGTAGTGGTCTAAAGCACATAACTGGTAATCAGAAGGTTGCTGATTCGATCCCCACAGCCACCACCATTGTGTCCTTGAGCAAGGCACTTAACTCCAGGTTGCTCCGGGGGGATTGTCCCTGTAATAAGTGCACTGTGGATAAAAGCGTCCACCAAATGCATAAATGTAAATAGACAAATCATATACAAATTGAAAGCTCTCATTCCTGGAACGTGACTGTACAGTTTATTTTGTTGCACTAATACCACAGTTTAAAAGATTTTCAAAAGAATCACAAAGTGAAATATGATATTTATAAGACATCAAATACAAACATCGTATTTATCCACCAATAACTGCTGCTGTAAGCCCCAAATAGCTAAAAACTTTAGATCTGATTTTACAATAGGAAGGTCTCTAATAAATGAGCCATTGTTTACTTGTCTGTGAGCTTGCTTGTTTTAATATTCCAATGTTATATCTTAAAATATAACTAAATATGCAGTGCCACAGGTATTAATAGTCAATAATTAATAGTTATCAACTATTAATGATAAATTATTATGTGTTATTGCAACGGAAAGGATATCAGATTTCTATTGACACCTAGATTGAGCTTCTAGTCCACTCAGATGCCGAGATATTCTATGAAAAAATGGGCGAACACGTTTTCGAGGGTTAAAATGCTTTATAGCGCCACCTACATTTCAGATCGGCATTTTTGTGTCACATCTGTTCTGTTGTCACTGTCAAAAATGGTCATTAAACATTGGCTGCCTAGTATCCACTCACACTCCAGAGATGCAGTACCCTCAAAATGAGAAATATTTATTCAATAGCTTAAGTGTTTCAATGAGAAATCATTTCCATCTATTATTATCCTTTTTTCGTAGTTGTTTTTAGGTTCGTAAAGCAAACAACTAATAATTAAGCATTTGGGAGAGGATGTCTATAAATCCTATATAAATGTAAATATGTAAATACATTTTTTTTTCTATTACTGTTTGTGACGAGCACATCTCAAGTTTGTCGCCCGACACTCATTGATTCGCACTGTGACCGTGACGAGCATGTGGGAAAGAGCACATGGTTATGACTGCGAGCACCCACAAACTGTTACTATCAATGTGTGCACTGACTTAAGCCACACTCTTGTTATATAAAGTGTCTTATAATCAGATTTCTATTCACGGCTTTGTAGTTTCATTCTTTTCATCCTTTTTCTTTTCCTTTATAATGTTCCAGCAATTTATCGATTCTGAAAATTACATGAAATGCTCAAGAAAATTGACACCTGAAAATTCATGCACGTTTAATAATTTTATGTGACTAAAACAACACGTGGGCAACAAAAATGGTTAGTACCATAGATCTAAACACTTCCCATCTCTCTCCAGGTTTGTTCCTGATCGGGAGTTCTCAGGTGCTGATCACGGACCCCGACGGGATGGGCCTGTTAAGTTTGAGGAGGATCCTTTCGGGTTGGACAAGTTCTTGGAGGAGGCCAAACAACACGGAGGTTCCAAAAGGGCATCCACTAGTGGGCGATCCAAGGACTATGACCACGAGAAGAAGCGCAGGAAGGAGTGAGAACACTTCCTGCATCCACAGTCGCAGGGTCAAATCCCAACCCTTTCTTGTTTATTGTAAAATGAATGCTAAAAGCTATCTGGTATATCATTTTTTTATTATTATTTTCACAATTTTAAGCCTAGATGTTTAGCATTTTCTTCCAATTGTGTTTTCTTTGATAACTCAAATTGTCTAGCTAAAATTCTTGTGCTGCACTGTAACCCTAATAAATTTCTAATAGTGGATTACATTGGATGTGAGATTGTTTGTGTTGGGTGTGAAATGACTAAAATAATCTGAAAAGTGTTTCAGCAACTTTGGTGTAAATTTAAATTTATTGTAAATGGCTGGTCTCCATTAATCTTATCAAGCCAGTCTTGTCCTCTGCGGTTTCATCTGCTGAGTCTGCTGTTCACTTTAGCCTACGCTCTAGTGAATTAAAACTGCTGAACAACTACATTTGTTCAAAGAGAGATATATTAATGCTCTTTAGTTCCATAAAGAATACATTTATCTATAGTGGCATCTATAGATTTTTACTCCATTAATTAAAGGCAGAGTTTCCCAACCTTTTTTCTGCTATGGCACACTTCTACGACTAAAAATTTCTACGGCACACCTCTATCCCTCATAGGCTAACCATCGTCAATATTTTTAAGAACTATTCTGTCCATCTTAGTAGCATGTTTACTTGTAATGTTTAAAATTCGGCTGTGCAAAAACAAAAAAGTAACAAACACAAGTCACATACAGTTCTTGTGTTAGACTTTCTTATCGTCTGTCATTTAGATGGACAGGGTCGTAGAAATTCCATCACAATCTATTATTACCTGTCATTTTTATTTTCATATTTTAATGATAAGACCTTTTTAATAGCTTTTATTTTTGTTCACATTTTAATTTTTAATCATGAACTTACTGGACGAGCATATAGCAGATTATGCATTTATTTATTTAGGAAGAGAACAGATGAACAACTGAGACACCACACAAAGCAGATTAATGTTTTTTCTCCCGCAGTGACAGCAGAGGCCACTAAAACATGACATATTAACACAATATTACAAAAAACAAATGCGATGAAAATGTGAACAAAACATGTCCGCGTCGACTTCAAACGCATCAAGGGAGACAGATGCTGAGGCAAATGTCATTAGATTTTGCATCTTTGCTTCGGACAGACGACTTATCTTGTCAGTTTTAATTTGGTTCTGGAGGCTGAAGCCAGCGTGAAGCGCCGCATTTCCTTCCACATGACAAGAGTTGCAGAAAGCATCACAGAGGGGTGATTTTACGAGTGTCACGTGAAAAAGCAAGTGTGCGCACAATAAAATTGAAAACATGTATTTGGAAGAGAGAAAAAATCTTGCAGTTGCTTTGATAGCAGAAAGTAATAAAATGACTTGTTTATGTTTAGATCTAAGCGTTATCTTGGTGAATTTAAATTAGTTCAATAACTGGGGTCGCTGATATTCGTTAACGATAAGGTAATATTCAATTAAAAGAAATCATGAGACATTCATTGTCTCCACAAATTTGGTGTGACGTCACTTCATAGACTGTATGCGGAATGTATTCCGCAGCGCTGACTGGAGTCATGTGAAAGACACTAATATCTCTTATGCACATTAATCATTGCTCTTCGCAATCACAAAAGTGACCGATTATGGAATTTCTCTGAAAGGTGAGGAGTGTTTTTTCATGTTTAGTTATTTTGTGGAATTTGATAATTTCTCACAGCACACCTGACAATCTGTCACAGCACTGTGGTTGGGAAACACTGAATTAAATGTGCACAGTATTTTTTATGTTTCACTGGGCAATTTGGTAGTCATGTTTGCCTTGGGAATTACACTGACATCTAGTATCATTTCTAGATTTTTTCTCAAGATAAAGTGTCCAATAACAGGGTTGTTACTGAGATAAAGGGTGCTACTCAATCAGAAGGCTGCAGCCTAGTTAGTCTGGTTAGTCTGTATATCTTGGCTACCACATCAAGCACCGTTGAAGGCCTTCTCAATTGTGAGGACCCTTGGAATGCAGCCTTGTTTCACAGACTTCTTTTGCCATATTTTGGAGTATGCATCAAGTGCATTCTTCCTGGCCTTCAATCCCTTGCACATGTATATGGCTTTTCTAAAAAAGTTAAATCACATGGTTTTAAGCATATGGTTTGCCATGCGCACTCACTAGACATTCATTCTAGCACTGAATGCTGAGGAGGAGCTTAGACTACAGTCACTTCCTGTTGCTGATGGCATGTTGTATGAGTGTTTGTACCTTGCTAGCCTGCTTAGAATTGCTTATTCTTATATGTTCATTGTTTTATCCTTTGCCATTGTACCGTGTGCTTCAGGTTTTTCTGCATTTCTACTGTTTCTTCTGTGTGTATTTTACTGCGCACACCCGTTTCCCTTTTTTTTCTCACTTTTCTCCACTTGTCTACATCTCACGTCTGTACTGCATGCATTAGTTTTCTCCACTGTGCTTTACATGGATTATTACATCAATCACAAACATCTGCTGATTTGGAACCACATCGATCCCAAACACTTGAGATGCACCCACTGAGAATCATGTTGAAAGAGCACTAATAATTGGTTATTCTGTTTTAAGGAACGTGGAAATAGAGACTCCAGTTAGCTATCACTAGAGATAATGTTAAAGAGGTGTGTGAACTTGCAAAAACTATGTCAGACACTGTAATTTGCTTTGGCCTCCTCGTTGTGATGATGAGGTTTATAGTAGATGTGTGTCACTGAATGGCTGGAGGTCTGAGTGGTGTCTGGAGAATAGCATAGGATTAATAGACAATTGGAAGAGTTTTTGGGGTAGACCTGACCTGCTAAAGAGGAAGAGGCTGCACTCCTGTATAGTAATTTTACTCATAGTCTTAATAATGATAGTATTTTACTAACTGGGGCCCAGGGCAGGAAGCAAACAAACTGGTTAATCCTAGAATCTGCTAGCTGGCTTGAGACATCACGTAAACTACACACAGAGACTGTATCACCTAGATATCATATAGAGACTGTGTCTGTTCCCCAAAAAAACAATTGAAGATAAACATCATATAAAGGTAGGCTGCTAAACATTAGATCTCTTTCTACCAAAGCACTAATTGTAAATGACATTTTTATAGATCATAGTTTGGATGCACTGTTTGACTGAAAACTGGCTTAAACCAGATTAATATATTAGTTTAAATAAACTCCAGGTTATTGATATACACATGAGCCTCGTCTGAAGGGTCGAGGAGAAGGTGTTGCTACAATTTACAGTGATGTTTTTGGTGTTACTCGGAGGACAGGATATAAGTTTAAGTCTTTTGAACTAATAATTATTAATAATTTGACACCGTCAGATATAAATAAAAAAACTCTGATCACCCTGGCCTTACTCTAGTTTCCTTTGTGAATTTGCACATTTTCTGTTGGATCAAGTAGTTAATGTGGATAGAGCTTTAATTGTTGGTGATATCAACATTCACATATAATGAAAATGAAACATTGAGATTTTATCGATATTCTCAACTCTCTTGGAGTCAGACAAAGTGTGACTGGACCAAATCATCACTATATTCATATGCTAGATTTAATTCTGTCATATGGAGTTGATGTTGATACTATAGAAATTCTACCGCAGAGTGATGACTTCTCAGATCATTACCTCTTCTCTTGTTTGTTGCAATCAGCTAATGTCACTCAATATACACCATGTTATCATTTAGGTAGAACTATTGTTTCGACCACTAAAGATAGCTTATAATGATCTGCATAGCACTAATGATCTTCCTGAATGGTCTCACATACTCAGTAAACCAATAAGTCTAGAAGAACTTGATGTAATAAAGTATAAATACAGTCTTCTCTAGCACTCTTGATAGTGTCACCCCCTTCGATTAAAGAAAAAAGCCTTGCACCGTGGTACAACGATCACACTCATGCTCTCGAGAGCAGCTCGGAAAATGGAGCACAAGTGGAAGAAGGCAAACGTAGAGGTATTTTGCGGTGCATGGAAGGATGGTGTCTGTAGCTACAGGTCAACATTTAAAACATTGAAAATAACCACAACAATCCTAGGTGTTTATTCAGTACTGTGGCTAAATCGGTTAGAAATAAAACATTCCGTTGCAACACAATAGTAATGACTTCATGAATTTCTTTACTGATAAAATTGAAATAATCAGAAATAAAATTGGAATTATGTAATCAACTGTCACAAAACATCAGAAAACAGTGTCTCATAATTTTGCTCATGACCAGCTTCAATCCTTCGCTGTCATAGGTCATGAAGAGCTAACAAAACGTCAAAAGCCACAAAAGTATGTTAGATCCAATTCCAAGTCAACTTTTAAAAGAGGTATTCCCAGTAATCTCAGAAACTCTTCTTAATATTAGAAAAAACTTTCAAATGGCAGTTATCAAACCAATTATTAAGAAGCCACAGCCTGATCCTAGAGAACTGGCTAATTACAGACCGATTTCAAATCTAGCATTTATGTTGGAAATGCTAGAAAATGTAGTGTCCTCCCAACTATGTTCATTTCTACAGAGAATGGATTATATGAAGAATTTCTATCAGGATTTAGGCCCTGTCATAGTACAGAGACTGCACTTATCAGAGATACAAATGACTTGCTCTTATCATCTGATTGCGGCTGCATTTCTCTTCTAGTGCATTTAGATCTTAGGGCTGCCTTTGACACAATAGATCATGACAATCTCTTGAATTGGCTGGAGAATTATGTTGACATTACACTCTAAAAAATGCTGGGTTATTTTTTCAACTCAACCGCTGGGTTGAGACTGTTGGGTAAGAAAGCTGGGTTGATTTGACCCAACTTGGGTTGGCAACCATTCCTCACCAGCGCTGGGTTGCGGATAGAGAGCAGGCACGTGACGTTAAAGAAGTTCCAACGGTTCTCTTGAGTGTTCATATAGTATCACTCCGCCCGTCTGTGTTTTCAGTGTTCATGACAGGAATATATGTGTAAAATTTAAAAATAGCGAATCAAAATGTGATGGAGAGAGAAGTGTGAAACTGTCTGCAGAGAGGAGCGTGTTCTTTTAAAGCTTGCGGGTTTTAGTTGGAGTAATTTCTATCACACCAAGACCGCAGATGCGGTGACCTGTGTGCGGGAACTGTAAAAGTGGAGCTTAAGAGGAGTGATTTTAAAATGCTTTAAATGTAAAGACGCTAAAATCATCATGTCAATTCCCTCACATACTTTATTCAGATAATCTTTCTGTTTGTGTGCTTCTTGGCGGCAAGTCTAATGCTTTGGGTTTAGTTGGACTAATTTCGTTGGTGGAGGAAACAAATTTTACTCCACGGCTGAATGACACCCGTGATGCGTCTTGAATGTTCAACGCTGGAATCTAGAAACATAAGTGAAAACGTAAGTGATATTTAAAATTGCTTTTTTTTATCCATTAATTTTGCTTATTTCATTATAAACGTATGTACTATATTGGATAATTATCTACCTAAAATGTGATAGGGTGAAGTTTATCTTTCAAACTTGATTTTTCTGTTTGAAATCTGTCTGACCTTTCGGTCAGTAACCCAGAGCCTTAACCGCTGAGCCACCTCTGGCCCATATACATCATGATCAGAAGGGGTAAGCTGTCACAGTGGAACATTGCTAATTTTCCAACATATTATTAGGGCATAAATAATACATTGTGGTGTTTTTCTTCAAAATATTACCCTTATTTAAACTATCTTGAAACTTACATTGAAAAGACAGGAGCACTAGGCTTGTAGTCCACTGATTTCTTAAAGGGATCGTCCACCCAAAATTTTAAATTCTCTTCATAAGCCTTTCGTTCATCAGATGAACACAAATTAATATTTTTAAAAAGATATATCAGGCAGGCTGGTCCTTTTTTGCACACTGTGAATGTCCAAAAGTCACATTTAGGCAGCATGCAGGTAATCATATGGATTCAGTTGCTCAATGAAGGTCTTCTGAAGCAAATCGATTTGTTTTTGTAAGAAACAAATCCATAATAATGTTTGGTCATAAACGTCTTAAGAACGATTTTTTTAACTAAAGAAACATTTCCGGTCGAATCTTCTATGCGTGTGTACCAGGACGTGATATCATGTCATGTGACACAAATATTTACATTATGTCTGATTTATATATATATATATATATATATATATATATATATATATATATATATATATATATATATATATATATGTATGTATTTGGTCCATGTGATATGATATGTCAATGTCAATGTCGTCCGCAGCCATTCTAGCTTGCCGGGCCATAACGCATGCTCCATTCTCGGGAACGTGTCCGGCGACTCTACACTGGAGTCCCACATCACTCCCACCCGAGACCTGTGAGGATACCAGTGTGCAAGAATTGGAAAAAGACTGGTTTCCTGAAGAGTCCGTGTCTGCTTGACATAGCAGTCCATAAGCTGGAAATCGAGCGAGTTTATGGGGTTCCGTCTTGGCGATCAAAGAAAAGAGGCTAATTTAAATTCTGGCCAAATTTCTGAGATCATCCGATAAAGATATTGTGTTACTTGAGGATTAAAGGAAGGCTTTCTTGGAAGAACCACAGCATTTTCTTGTTCCCAGACTTTGTGAACTTGCCGAGAGAAACATGATCGATTCAAGAAATGCAAGAAAATTTTACACCAACGGAAGGTCGCTTTTGCACTGATAGTCCTGGCCAAATTGAGAATAGATGCCGGTAAAACATACCCACAGCAAGCTATGTCCTTCATAAAGTCAATGGAGTAAGTCATCTTTTGGTACTCACATGGCAGCCAAGTGGACCAGCTCACTGAACATTTGCTTGACTGTTTGAAGATTCTGCACACTCATTTTTGCTGGTTCCACCTAGTGGCTGGAGTTTATATTGTAGAGCAACACACCTTCGGGAGGGATCTGTGGATGAATCTACATGCTCTTAGTGCTAAGTCCGCCTATCAGCTGGATTTATTTTGTAGAGTATTTCTTGGAAAGTCATTGGAGTGAGTAATTTATTTGCTTGCACTCATGTTGCAGCTGAACAATTTGGAAAGATATGGGGTGGGCATTTTTTATAGCGCTGGCTCAAGTAGAGAAGGGGAGTCATTAAACTGATGAGGAAACATTTACAATTCAAAGAGTAAAGATAAATTAGGTCATTTAGGTCAAATTAGTAATTATTTTAGCTGAAATTCAGGGGCAAAATCTTATTTTGGCTAATATTCATGCAGCTAATGTTGATGATCAGGGCTTTTTTATGGATCTTGAAGGGAAGTTGCAAGCCGCTGGCACCCCTCATGATATATTTTTGGGAGGAGACATTAATCTTTTGATGGTCACAGTCCTTGATAGTGAAGCAAAAGTGTGCAAGCCCCCTACAGCAATAGTGAAGCTTTACAGGATGTGTATAAATCTTGGTCTTACAGATATTTGGAGACGTTTGAACCCATCTGTTAGGGACTATACATTTTTTTCATCAGTCTATAAGATTTACTCTAGAATATATTTTTATTTTATATCCAAGTCCCTCATTTCATGTGTTGTTGATTGCTCAATTGGAAACATTTTAGTCTCAGATCATGCCCTGGTGTGTTTAGAGGTGTTGCCACATACGGAGAAAAATGAAACATGTAGTTGGCACTTTTATGTATCCCTTTTGCAAAATCCTGAATTTCAACAAATGCTAAAGGCTGAAATCAATGTCTATATGGAGATCAACTGGTCCTCAGTATCCTCTGTGGGAAAGGCTTGGGAGGCAATTAAGGGGGTTCTTAGGGGCCAGATCATACAGTATGCCTCATTAACCAAAAAATCCAAAGCACAATAACTTGTGAAATTGGAAGGGAATATTAAAAGTGCTGAGGCAGAGCTGAAGTGCCGAATGTCGTCTAATGGCCTCAGAGAATTGACCCGATTGAAATACAAATATAATACTATTTTGTCATGTAAGGTGGAGTTTTGGCTATTCAGGTCAAGACAGTCATACTTTGAGTTGGGGAACAAAGCAGGGAAGCTACTGGCTAGATATCTAAAATTCAATTCAATTTTATTTGTATAGCGCCTTTCACAACACACATCATTTCAAAGCAGCTTTACAGAAGATCAGGCATTAACAGATGTTAAAACTGTAATGTCTATAATGTCGACGAATCATTGTGTAATTAGATAAAATGTGATTGTTAATCGTGTTTAAAAATAAGTAATTAAATAATAATTGTTTTAATAACCCCAGTGAGCAAGCTGAAGGCGACTGTGGCAAGGAACACAAAACTCCATAAGATGTTGATTAATGGAGAAAAATAACCTTGGGAGAAACCAGACTCACTGTGGGGGCCAGTTCCCCTCTGGCTAAAATCATGAATATAATGTAAAAATTACTTATGTAGAGTTAAAGTCATGGTTTAAAATGATTAAACTAAGTAAGTGTTAAGGGTCAGTGTTTAAACATCGATTTTGTTTGAACTGTAAGATTAATGACCTATGTCTTTGACGTCCATCCTGGATTAACTGCAGAAGTTCACATAGATGCAATGTCCTTGTTAATTGGCTGATGAAGGCTTTTGTTGGCAATTGTTATTCTATGCATTCCATTTCAAGATCGTAGTCCATCAATAGACTGAGGTGATGCAGGCAGAGATCAGGGATGTGAAACGCAATTCAACCTGACCAGTAATTTCGGTGAGGTTCAGTGTGGTCCATCCTAATCCAAGGTTCAGACAATGGCATATGAATTATCCCATGTCTTATGGTTGCAGTTGTCATCAGTTCATCCTCTGAAGTCCATCATAATAGACTGAAGTGATGTATGGCTGGCACCGGCTGCATTTAGTCATCATCATTCAGCGACATGTAGCAGTGGAGTGCAACAAGAAGCAGGAATGGTACTGGATCCAGCCGGTTCTGGTGACCTCAGGATAGGAGTCCTGAGGTTGAGACAGGGAAACAAATAAAATAATATAAGCATAGATGCCATTCAATTTATTGCACAGTTATAAATCATGATCAATGATTCTGGTTTCTGGTTCCGGCAGACTAAACTAAAGCAGACTAATTGTGGGTTGGAGGATAAATTAGGTGTATGCCTGGCTAAATAGATGAGTCTTTAGTCTAGACTTAGACTGAGCGAGTGTGTCTGCATCTCGAACAGTGTTAGGGAGACTATTCCATAGTTTTGGAGCCAAATATGAAAAGGATCTACCTCCTTTTGTGGATTTTGATATTCTAGGAACTATTAACAGGCCAGTGAGTCTAACAGAGTGTCTTTTTCTACCATTCCCACTGTGAAACCTGCTGGCAGCCATTGATAATAATGCTCTTAAAGAATTGTATCTTGATCTCAATAGTTCCACGTCTTTGTCTAAGAAATGAGAATTCTCTTGATTCTGAGATAACCTTGGTGAGGTAATTAAGGCCTTGCCCACAGGCAAGGCTCCGGGGCCAGACGGCTTTGCCGCTGAATTTTTTAGATCTTATGCTACAGAACTGGCTCCACTTTTGCTAGAAGTTTATACTGTGCTTCTGCCAACCATGACACAGCCTGAATCAGTCAGATCCTAGCAAGTGTAAGAGTAACCGTCCAATTTTCCTGATCCAGCTAGAGGTTAAAATATTGTCAAAAATTTTGACATTCTCATAATCGGACACTTTTTGATTGTGAAGAGCAATGATTAATGTGCAAAAGTGACTGATATTCATACGCGTTAAGTGTCTTTAACATGACTCGCGTGAGCGCTGCAGAATACATTGAAGTCTATGAAGTAACTTTAACCCAAAGTGTTTTTCACACACACGTTTTTGCTTCACCAACAATGACTTTGAGGGTACTAACAAGAAATATTTAAAAACTGTCCAAAATTGTGAAGAGACATTGAATGTCTCATAATTTCTATTAAATATTACCTTTTTGTTTATGAATATCAGACACCACATTTATTGAACTAATTTAAATTCACCAAGAAAACGATTAGACTTAAACATAAACGAGTCCTTTTATTACTTTCTGCTATCAAAGCAACTGCAGGCTTTTTTTCTCTCTTCCAAATACACATTTTCAATGTTTATTGTGTACACCTCTCGGTTTTTTTACATAACAAACTCGTAAAATCACCCCTTTGTGATGCTTTCTGCAACTCTTGTCATGTGGAAGGAAATGCGGCGCTTGACACTGGGTTCAGCCTCCAGAACCAAATTAAAACTGACACGAGAAGTCGTCTGTCCGAGACAAAGATGCAAAATCTATTGACAATTGCCTCAGCATCTGTCTCCCTTGATGCATTTGATTACGCACAGGCG
Organism: Xyrauchen texanus; assembly: GCF_025860055.1. Lineage (NCBI taxonomy): Eukaryota > Metazoa > Chordata > Actinopteri > Cypriniformes > Catostomidae > Xyrauchen > Xyrauchen texanus. Next base: position 36,277,585 of record NC_068303.1, read on the forward strand.
AGCACCCTGTTTAAGTCGATGCGGACCAGGAGGAAGGATTGAGTTGCAGTTTTTTACGTGTTTTGTTCATATTTTAATCGTATTTGTTTTATGTAATATTGCGTTGTTCGTATGTCATGAATTTGCCTCGTGTGGTGTCTCTGTTGTTCATCTTTTCTCTTCATAAATAAATAAATGCATAATCTGCTATATGCTCGTCCTGTTAGTTCATGATTTAAAAATGAAAATGTGAACAAAAATAAAAGCTATTAAAAAATTTCAAAATTACGGACAATGGGAAAGTCTAACGCAAGCACAGTATGTGAATTGTTTGTTTTTTTGTTTTTTTGCATTGCTGAATTTCAAACATTACAAGTAAACATGCTACAAAGATGGACAGAAAACATATAGAAAAATATTGACGATGGTTAGCCTATAATATAGGGATAGTGGTGTGCCATAGAATATTTTAGGCGTAAAATAGTGTGCCATGGCAGAAAAAAGGTTAGGAAACACTGCAGTAATGCCACGATTCCCTTGTTGTCTGCCCTGTGTTTCACTAGTCTTTGTCAAAAACTACACTTCCCACTATTCCCGGCCCTCATCACTGCCAGCCCTGTGTCATTGTTCTCACCTGATTGTCGTTTGTTATCATCATGTCTCCTGTGTATTTAAACCCTGCTGTTTCTCCACTCCTTGTCGACCGTTGAATGTTTCAGACACGGTTTCCGTTGTCCGGTAATTACCGGACATTGGCCGGTAAAAAAATTCAATGTCCGACTAAATTAAATCTCTCCGGTCAAATTGTCCGATTAAAATTGCCTAATAATCCCGTCCCCCTAACACAATCTGAATTTGAGAATAAGCCTAAAATGTATAAAGCAAAAATACACTGATCTCTTGCTATGTTATAAAGGAACAGGCTCTATCGTTTGAAAGTTATGAAACAACATCGCATGCTGCATTTCAAATAAAGCGCACGCCTAAAACGGCTGCAATATAGACCTAAACAACGAACGATTGAGTGAGACGTTTCAAATATGGCCAGGCCCAGGCAGACTAGCTTTAAAAGCTTTTTTCAGAGGCCAGACGATGGTGAATCAGGAACATCTCATTATAGATAGATCAGTGCTTCTAATCCGCGCATTCGTGCAGGTTTTTTTCTCTATCAAAACTGAATAGCCTATGTTCATCAGTGCATGGTTACAGTCTATATCAAGCAGGGACACGTTTGTGTGCATTTTATTTTGTGATTTCACCGAATTAATAGAGAGTCTCCGCAACGGCGATAGATTGAAACGCGCGTCCTAGTGAAGATTGCGCAACTTCGCGCAGAGCGTCGTCCATGCAACTGATAGCAGCGGACACGAAGCTCAGCTTGATTTCAAAAACAACAGATTTTAGCGCTAGATCTCTTATTTAATAAAGGACTAAATGAATGATCTGCTAGTTAACTGGAGATGTTTTATTTATTTGTATTAGGTACATCTGTGCCTCAATGTTTCAAAAAGTGAATGTGTGTGAAACCACAGTAAAAAACAATTGGCGTTGATTGACGCCAATCGGACGTTCATGTTTTTTTTTTCGTCTATTTGAAAGTTAAGCTAATAATAAGTTGCATTCTATACGGCCTGATTATGTCATTTTTTAAGTTACATAGACTGCCTCCAGTTTTCCTCAACTTGACTAATTAAGAGGCGATATATTTGACCGGCATATCATCAAAATGTCCGTAAAACGAAACCTCTGTTGGTCACTTTGACCGGCACCATTTTTTTCTAGCGGAAACTCTGGTTTCAGATGCTTTATGTATCCTGATGTTTACTCTGTTTCCTGTCTAGCCGTGTTCATCCTGCCGTGTTTTCCCAGTCCGTGTTCTGTCTATGTTTTCATGTTTTAGTTATAGTTTTCCCATCGTGGATGTTTCTTTTGTTCCTGTTTGTTTGTTTTCACTTTGGTTAAATAAAGAACCCGCATCTAGATCCTCACTCCTCGTCTGCCCTCGTCTGCATTCCTAATAAGTAAGTTGCATAGGCCGATTGACAAAGGTGGGCTTAGCCTACCCAAGATTTAGTTTCATTATTATGCATTTGGTTTCAGACATTTGGCTGATTGGTCACTTCCACCTGAGAGAGCCCCTCCCCGGTTTTGTATTGAACAGGAATTTCTTGCCCAATATTTCACGATTGCAAAGCCTTTCTATCAAACTAACTGGAGAAGTTAAGTTACACTCGCATTTGCACGCAGTATGGACAATATTTTCCAGAGTGTTTAATTCCTACATTTATTTAAATGTTGCATCTAGCATATGGCTGAACCCAAAGTTATTTATTAATAAGTCCCCTTTCTGTTGGACGGAGTGTATTGTGAGGAGGTTAAGATGCTCGGTGACCTATATGAGAGTGGAGTGTTGAGACCCTTTGAAAATATGGTTCAACATTTTGGGATTTCCCTAAGTTCTATAGGTATTTACAGCTGTGCCACCTGCTTTGTACTATTTTTTGGGAGTAGCATACACCCCCCTAAAGTGACATATACACTGGGAGTGGTGATTACTGCTTTTGGAAAAGGTCATGAAGCGTAAGTGTATTACTCCCTGCTAATTCAGGGTCTGGGGGACGGAGCTTCAACATCCCTCAAGAGATTATGGGAGAAAGATTTCAACTTGGTATTGGAGGAGAGAGTATGGGCTAGGATTCTAAAAAAATATCAAGTCTATATCTAGAGATGCAAGGGTGCGCATTATGCAATTTAAGATTTTACATGGATCCTATAGATTGTATAGGCTTGGTCTTAAAGGCACACTCACCTGCTGGTGATGCCAATCAGAAGATGGGGACACAGCCCATGTTTTTTGGTGGTGTGTTAAGATACAAGAATTTTGGTTGAGGGTTCAGAGTTTTATGTGTGATCTATTGGGTACTCAAATTTCATTTTGCCCTAGACTCTGTATTTTAGACAATGGGGCGGTCATTAATATAGGGAATGAGCACATAAAAAATAGGGTCCTGTCCAGTGTTATGATTGGCAGACAGGTCATCCTTAGAGGATGGAAGTCAGCTGGAGTGCCCTCATTTCAGGAGTGGTGCACAGAGATGGGCAGGGTGGTGGCATTTGAGGAGGTGTCAGACTAGGCAACCAGGAGTTTTTGAAAAAAAGTGGGGCAATTATTTGGCATTTTTGGAGAGCTCTCGGGGAGGGGTAGTGGAGAGGGGCTTATACTTTTAAATGTGTGTATTTATTATTATTTATTTTTTATTATAGATAGGTAGGTAGGCAGACAGGCAGGCAGATAGTTAGATACACAGACGGACGGACGGATGGATGAAGAAAATGACTTGACTTTGACTTGAATGTTTTTTATTATTATTATTTTCAATAACTTATTATAAACAGTAATGAAATGCATTTAAAAAAATATTACGACATCAATTAATTCATGCAAAAATGTAAGCCTGCCAGCACCACTGATCTGAATCTGCGCAGTTAATGCTGCACTCACAACGTGCCAAAATGACAGATGATTGTCGAGTTCCCAAAATAATCTCCTTTGGATGTAAAGATTTAGACTTGGACCATGTTAATAAAAAAAGATTTTCCAGATGAATTTCATCAGACATTTCAAAAACTACAAGGTAAGTAAACCATTTCGTTATCATTTCATTATCCAGAAAGATCAATATGTAAAATTACTGTTCAAATGTTTGAGGGTTGTCAGTAAATTAAAATGATTGGTGGGTCGGCTGCGAAACGTACCGAATGGGCTGCGATAAGCAAAAATGAGCCACCGCGTTATGCAGAACGGACCACAAAATGGTGCCGCGATATGCAGTAAAGGACAGCTAATACTATACATATATTAATAGTATAACACATTACTGTTATACAATTCATGTAAAAAAAATTATGTAAAAATATGTATATAAATTCATCTTTTCAGAGCAAAAATAAATATTTATTTAAAACATTTAACTCTTTAAGTACTGTGGCTTGACTCGACTTGAAACTCATCAGGACTTGACTTGATTGAGGTGAGTCACTGACAGTCTGCACTGACTTGACTCGAGACTTAATGGTTAAGACTTGAGACTTGCTTGTGACTTGAACATGAGTGAATTTCTCCCACCACTGCTTGTGGAGCAACCAATAAAAATGTTAATCTGAAAATCAAATTTCCAATGTTTGTAGAACAGCACTCTTCCACCTGAAAAATATTGCTAAATTTATGACACATGCTATCTGTTGCCAAAGCCGAAAAATTGTACTCGTGTACTCGTGACCTAGTTCTTTCGGTCATGACCCAGTCTTCATGACCATAGGTGAGGGTAGGAATGAAAATTGACCGGTAGATCGAGAGCTTTGACTTCTGGCTCAGCTCTCTTTTGTGACAACGCTGCGATAGAGCGAGTGCAATACCACTCCCGCTGCCCCGATTCTCTGGCAAACCTCCCGCTCTATTGTCCCCTCACTCTTTAACAAGACCCCGATGTAATTGAATATGAGGCAATACCTCCTTCCCTACCCGGAGTACACACTCCATCAGTTTCCTGCTGAGAACCTGCTAATCCTCATCCCAGACGCTTCACACTCGACTGCCAAGCGATCCAGTGACGGAGGTCACGGACCAATGATGACTTGAAGACCAAATCATCTGCAAAAAGCAGCAATGAGATCCCCAGCCCACCGAACCGCACCCCTTCCCCACCCTGACTACGCCTCGATATCCTGTCCATGAATATCACAAACAGGATTGGTGACAAAGCGCAGCCACATGACCAACTGCACTATTTGACGTTGGAGACCAACCCCCACATGGAACGAGCTCGACTTTGTGCCAAGGACCCAGACACATCTCTCGCTTTGGATGTACAGGGATTGGATTGTGTAAAATGGCAGGCAAAACTGCTAAAAATATATAGATTTGCCCCTTGAAGGTCTCTGCGTTGTTCTGTCTTTTCTGAGCACTGAAGTAAAGCAATTATTGTTAATAATTTGCACTTTACAAATTCATCCCGTTATTAATTTTATCTGACTCCAATTTTATATTAATCTGACTCCAATTTTATATTAATCACTTAAGTTATTGATTACTCTGAATCCTCTTCTATTCATTTACCTTTTACCGTTTCTAATGAGATTCAAACTGATAGTCTTTAAGTGGCTTCCTCCTACATTAAAGCTTCAGTTATGATATAAATTATTCTTAAAATGGTATTCTCCTGCTCTGTTCCTCCAGAGCAGTTTCTACTATTTTAAAGACCCAGTATTGATATAAATGATTTCAGAAGAATACAGTATAAATCAAAAAGTAACAATTTATTTGCCAGGTAGGATTTAAAACACAAGTTAAAGAAACAAGTCAAAGAACATACCTGGCAGTTGAGAAAAGTACATGTAATTGCAAAGCATTGTTAATCTGAATGCAGATTCCTATTATTACAGTTACACACATCGAGGTGTAGGATCATCTGATACAGAGAACCTTGAGCTCTGGGCCAGCCTTCCTTAAATATCCAGAGAGAATACACATTGTGTACCAAATGGTATTATCCTTAGATCAATGAGAATTTGGGGGTGAAAGGGTTCTTGGCTTCCTGGTGTTAAACCTTCAAGGAGGGGATAGACCTCCAGAGTTATTCAGTATTTGGCATAGACCTTATGGGCCCTATCTTGAACCCGGCACAAATTACTTTGTACACTGACGCATGTATCATTCCTATTTTGCACCCGCGCAAAGCGGGCTATTCCCTCCACAGACGCACGTCGGTAAACTAGGAAATGAACTTGCGCTCCCTGGGCGGGTCGGCGCAAAAAGGAGGTGTGTTTCGGCGCAAACATTCCCTAGTGCTATTTTGCAGTTCCAGAAAACAATTCCGCCACTGACCAGAAAATACCTAGTCTAAAGTCTGTGGCGCGTTGCGCATTGTTCATAATGCTATTTTACAAAGCGCATACACTTAGATTCTCTCATCAACACAGATGCAGCAGTTTTTATTTTTGCAAATCATACATTATAACAAGGAAAAATATTAACACATGAGGGAAATCATTGTGGTGTCCATGACGATGTAAAAAAATGTAGGCCTAAATCTAGCTTACCGTAATTTCCGGACTATTGAGCGCACCTGAATATAAGCCACACCCACTGATTTTTAAATAAAATATTATTTTGAACATAAATAAGCCGCACCTGTCTATAAGCCGCAGGTGCCTACCGGTACATTGAAACAAATGAACTTTACTCAGGCTTTAACGAAACACGGCTTGTAACAAAAATAAATAGTCTTTAACGAAACACGGTGTGGCAGCGGGGGCGTGGTCAAGCGCCCATCCGGGAGAGAAAAGCGGTAAGGGCGCTTACACCTGAGCTAAATTATGTCTAACACCGGTGTCTAATTTCAGTAAGCGTTGGGAGAGCGGCATAAAAAGGCAGCAGCCACAGAGCTGAGAGAGTGACACACGTCAGTCTAGTGTTGGCGCATAGAAGAATTGAGAAACTTTATAAAATTGATTGTAAACATTGCTGTGGCCATTAAAAGCCTTACCTGGAACATCAAGTGCCCTCCTGAAAACTGTCACACTGGTGCCCGTGTGACAGTTTTCCCAAGAAGGACACGTGAAGCAGGGCACTTGAAATTAGACACTGGTGTTAGACATAATTTAGCGCAGGTGTAAGCGCCCTTACAGCTTTTCTCTCACGGACGGGCGCTTGACCACGCCCCCGCTGCCACACACGGCTTGTAATAAAACATTTGCAGTAAATAGTAGCCTACCAAGAAAGTCATTGGTCACTATCTTCCTCGTCCTGTGCACTGAAACCACTGAAGTCATCTCCTTCGGTGTCGGAGTTGAATAGCCTCAGATTTAGTTGTCTTTTTGCAGCGTGAGTGAATTCCTCACGCTGCTGTTTCCAACAGCTTATCATCGACTCATTAAGACCAAGCTCCCGTGCAGCAGCTCTATTTCCTATTCCAACAGCCAGATCAATCGCCTTCAACTTGAAAGCAGCATCATATGCGTTTCTCCATGTCTTTGCCATGGTGAGGGTGACAAAATTACTACCGTAATCAGAATGATGGGAAGTTTGATCGCGCTCGATTTAATCTAAACAGTAAACAAAAAAAGTTGTTTTGACCTTAACCCGTTCGGCAATTTCATTGGTCTAATGAAAGCTTCACGCTGCCAAAAAACTGAGCACGTCACAAAGTTTTTTTTTTGTTTTGTTTTTTTTTATAAAATTTGAAAGCGGGAAAAATCCATATATTAGCCGCGTCATTGTATAAGCCGCGAGGTTCAAAGCGTGGGAAAAAAGTTGCGGCTTATAGTCCGGAAATTATGGTACACATTTACCCAAATTTTTCAGGCTAATTGTAGTAATGACGGATCAGACCTGTTTGCCCAATAGTGGCAAGACACATATGTATATAAGGACATCTGACAAATTAGTTTGTCCGTCAAGAACCAGGAAAAAAAAAAAATCTGAAGACTGCGAAATCACCTTTACCATAATGTAAGTACATTAAAAACCTTACTCTTTAACTTACCAGTTAAGTTGAGCTTTCTCATATTTTTTTCTATTGCACAGTGAGATGGAGTATGTCTTGGGACAGAGAATTAGACGCCGGAGGGAGAGGGTCTACCGGCCCAGACAGACCTATCTCTCCCTCAGTGAGGAGGAATGTATGCGTAAGTTACACCTGACCCGCCAGGCTGTGACAGACATCTGCCATCTCCTGGCAGATGAGCTGTGGACTGATGCACCCTGTCCCTATGCCCGCCCCGTTGCAGTGAGAGTTACAGCGGCATTGCATTTCTATGCATCTGAGTCATTCCAGCACCCCCTTAGCTCCATTGGAGGCATTTCACAATCTGCCATAAGTTCGGCTATACATGCAGTTACATCAGGTCTATTGCTGGGGAATACATGCTGGGGAATACATCCAATTCCCCGCCACACCTGACAGCCAGGAAAGAGCGAAGCATGCGTTTTCTGCAAAGTATGGGTTCCCTGGTGTCCTTGGTGTTATAGACTGCACCCATGTGCAGCTACGTGCCCCATCAGAAAACGCACTTGTATACGTCAAACGCAAGGGAATCTATTCAATCAACATACAAGTCATTTGCGAGGCTAATAGTAAAATCACCCATGTCTTTGCAAATTATCCAGGCTCGAGCCACGACTCATTTATACTAGCAAACTCTGCCATTCCTGCCATCTTTGAAGGGAATCCCTCGTTGGATGGGTGGCTATTAGGGGACAATGGGTATCCGTTAAAGACATGGCTGATGACACCATTTTTTATGCCAGCAACAATGAGTGAAATACGGTTTAATCGAAAACACACAAAAACACGCTGTGTAATTGAACGAACGTTCGGCATACTGAAAATGCGCTTCAGGTGTTTGGATAGGTCAGGAGGCACTTTACAGTACAGTCCTCAAAAGGTTGCAGCATTCTTTGTGGCATGTTGTGTTTTACACAACATTTCCATAAATCAAGGTTGTGTTGTTGACACAGATGAGGAAACATTAGAGGACTTAAGGAGACGTGATGGTGAACTGCATGTGCCGATGCCACTTAACCCAAATGCCCCAGCAGCAGCACGGGACAGGAGAGCTTATTTGGCAGAAGAGCTGCTGCGTCATCTATAGTGAGGTAAAGCAAATTAATCTCGGTATAATGTTCAACTACATTTCAAAAATATAACCATGCATATATTCGTGATTCAGAGAGAACGAGTCCAAAACATCCGAAAGTATTTATTTGTGACATTTCTTTATTTACATTTGTCAAAATGAAAAATCAATATCAAACAGTAATTGATAAAAAAAATAAAATACAAACGGGAAAATTAGGTTGAAAAGATTTAAACAGAATAAATGTAATTCTTTTTCCCTCCTCTGATAGTAATGCGACGCGCGCCACGGCGGGACTGGACACTTGAGGGTCCGGGAGTGGCATTGCGCGATGTGCTCCTGGTGGAACGGGTGGACGGAGATGGAGTGGGGCAAGGAGGAAGGGGTACAACAGGAAGAGGAAGAGGCACAACAGGAGCAGGTGGTGCTTTTGAAGGGCCACGCTCCATGGCTGCAGCAATCCTCTCCAAACTTGAGGAGATGCACCCGAGAGGCCGCAGCAACATCGCCATCCGGTCAAGACGGGCATCCATACTTTGCCGCATCCCAGACAGCTCCCGCTCCAGCATGTCAAACCCGGTTTGCTGGAGCTGTAGGAATGGGTGGTCCTCCGGTCTGGCGATGCTGCCACGCCGTGTAGTGGGTCTGGACCTTGGTGGTTGCGCTGTTCCCTCCTCAGATGGCCTGTGCGCACGGCTCGCGAGGCCAGGGTCTTCCTGCGAAGCTGCATTATATTGTTTTTATTTATTGTGTGGCTGTGTTACATTTATTTCATGTAAATAACGATTAAAATATTTTCATAAGAAACCTTAATGTATGTGAACTTGATTTGTAAGTGTATCTTGGGGTTGGACTGCTTGCATTTCTGGTTGGGTGCCGATTTGAAAGCCCCCAAACCCTTCAACGCTTTCAGCGGTGAGGGTGGACGCGGCAATGTCCTCTGCTGGCGTCAGGTCCTGAGTAGAGGCAGATCCACCTCCCATTATACGGCGTGTCCGATTGTTGCTAGCAAGCTTGGACTTCCCCAGTCTTCTGATGTCGTTGTAGCGCTTGCGGCACTGGTGCGATGTCCTGGGGATGCCAGCTGATGAAACAATTGTGGCTATTTCCTCCCATGCCTGTTTAACCGACGCTGATTTGGGTGGGTTTCTCCCATACCCATACAACGTCACTTCTCTGTCTTTCACTGCCCTGACAAGAACGTCGGTCTCCTCGGCTGTGAACCGCTCCTGGCGCGCGCCTGGTAAATCCGCCATAATAATAACAATCCGCCATGCAACATGCGCACCTGCTCTTAAAGGGTATGTTGGATGATGCTCTGATTGGTTTATTTCACGTTACGCCCAAACCACACCTATGAATAATAAAGCTATTTCAGACCAACCCCTTTTAAACTTGCGTCGGGTGCAAGAGTCATTTATCCCGCCTGTAAAATAGCAACAACGCCCACAAAGTTACTTGCGCTTCGCGCTTGATACTTGCGTTTCAGATCATTAAAATAGGGCCCTATAATTTTGTTGTCATTAAGTTTTATAAACCTGGGGACAAAACACTATACCACACGCAACAGAGACATTTTAAATGATACCAAACATGTTACACAAATTACATTATTTGTATACATCAGATATGGTCTTTTGTTACATACAGATCTTAGGTGAGTTTGAGGTGATTCTGGGCTGAAGGGGAATGGATGAGGAGGAGAGGGGAGAGAATGGGACAGATGTGGAAGGGCAACAACGAGGTGTGATTTTACAGTCTTCATACATTTGCTCTTTGCCTTTGAATGCAAACACATTGGCACCCTGCCTCACAGTCCGCTCTCTGGCCAAGCGGGCAACTCAATAGTTTCTGCGTGGTCACTATTAGGCGTTCAAGGTGCCAAGTCCATTTTGTTGCTTTGTATGCATCTGCAGAACACCTAGTCCCACCAGATACATGTAGCAGGTGGATAATTGGGTTTGTTCCTGCTTGTGTCTTATTGAGGTTAGCACATGTATTCAGTTCATCGAATCCATCAAGGCTTTTTTGGCTTGTTCAGTGGACATGTCATTCCATCATGGAGAATCATCTGCTTCTGGTTGTACCTTCCCTTTGATGATGATCTGACTCTTAGAAGAACTCTGCCACCTCCAGTGGTGGTCTTCTGGGCCATCCTCATTTAGGTGAATGAGTTCTCACTTGTAATGCATAAGCACCTGATCAGCATCTTAAATGACCATATAAAGACTGTACATTTATGAGTTTAGTGTCGTTGGGAGAAAAAGGTTGTAAGGTGTTACATGTACAAACAACATAATGGTGAGTTTCATGACAGCAAGTGCGACTGGTATATTGTGTCTCAGTACCCTTCAAGGTCATATTCCCAATAATGTGATCCCATTTGATGATCTGATCATTCACTACTCCACCAATAGAGTGTACAGTAGTGGAATTTGGAAATACTTGGTCTGGATGGATTAAAGGAAAGGTGACAAAAAACCCAAGGCAACCAGTACATTCATCACCAATATTCATTATTGCCATGGATATTTGGTCTGAATAAATTACAGGAAACATACCACAGAGTCAGTATAACTAGTATCTTCTCCAGTGGTAAGCGTCATTTTGCATACAGTAATAATAATTATTCTATGAGTGTAGTATCACAGGTATATATATATATATATATATATATATATATATATATAATCACAGTGCTAATTCAAAATTATCCAATGTGATTGATTTGCTGGCTAAGTCAAAATCGATGATACATGTCTATTTTCAAAGTGGGTTGTGGATTGATTGAAGTGTCTGCACTATTTTTTTATTTAATTTGATGCAGGCGGAAATGTAGAAATTTGGGTGGCAAGTTTGTTTGCAATTTGTAATTAAATCATCGATGTGTGACTGTAGCCATGCAAATGTCCCATGCATATTACAGTATTTCAAATAAGTTGTTGGGAAGTTGTAATTAGTGACTGTTTTATCGAAACTGGTTTGTAATGTCCTATATGTGAGAGGCTATGTGTATGTGAGAGGCAGGCCAGATCTGCAGTGGATTAGTACTTTCAGAATCTAGGCCATTATTTTGTTCCATGATGTGTAGTGATAAATGTGTGTGTTCTATGTTTAGGAGATGGGTGGAATCTGTTCTAGAACAATTGGTGTTGCAAAATTGTGGTTCCAGTGCTAAACCGGGAGGCCATATAGCTATTTTTGTTTGTGTAGTGCTGTGAGGTGTGAATGGCCTCTTTGAGTATTTCCACACCCATCTCCATCGTGGCCAAATTGTTGTCCTGTCTTGAAGCAGGGGGATCAGAAATCTTTTTGCATCTGTCCCTCGCGAGATTGTAACCTGAAATAGACAGAGAAAACAGTTAATGTTGAACCTTTAATTAATTTGCATTTAGACATGTGGTACTTACTTTATTTTCCTCTGATGGTCAAAGCCAAACTGTTACGGACAGCTTTTAGTCTCATACTGTATGGTTAGTGTCATAAAGGAAAATAAGCATTTTGCTTGACAAAAACATATACCATTGTAACGTCTAATGCAAATTTAATTTCAGAGATCAAATTAGACTGAGCATCTTTGGTGATATTTTAGTGTAGTTTTGAAGTGTGTAGCTCCTTCAGCTGCAGTTCATCTTTTTTGGTGATGTGTTTCCTGCTTAGCATTTTTTTAAGGATGCTATTCACGATCTATGATCTACGATCTCTGTGGACTGTCAGGGTTGTGAGGGTTAGAATTTTGCACACACATTTTTCATTACTTGTCCAGTGAAATGGGTTCCTTGATCAGACTCTATTTAGATGGGCGCAACCCAAAGTGGAATGATTTGGTTGGCCATCACCCGTGCCACAGTGTTTGCAGTGTTATTGCAGGTGAGAATTGCTTCCAACCACTTAGAGAATATATCAATGATCACCAGGCAATAACGATATCCCCCTTTGGCACTGGGGAGTGTACCAATGAAATCCAACTGTAAGGATTCCCAGGGTCCCTTGGGTGGGTCTGACCTGCGTAGATTAGTGCTTCCGGGTTTGCCCTGATTAACTGTTTCACAAACTATGCATGTACTACACCACCTGTCGACATCAGAAGTCATTCCAGACCACCAAAATGGTGTTTGTATCAACTGCTGTGTTTTAACAGCTGATATATGGGCATATTCATGGTACAGTTTGATTATGGGTTTTTTAAGAACTTCTGGAACCACATATTTCCCATCTCTGAGTATGTCTTCTGTGACAGTGACTAACTGATCCTGCTGTAAGTGCGGTGCAATCTCCCCCCAAGCTGTCCACAAATCTTTCTGATATTGTTTCAGGTCGATGGGGGTGATTTGGGCCGCACTCACAGCAGGGGCAGGTAGTATGTCTGGTTGCCACTCGTCTCCTTTCGTGGCTGTGATTTTGGCTAATTTATCAGCAATGTTGTTGTTTTGCTCAAGATCGTTGGGGTTTCTGTTTATGTGTGTGGCAATGATGTTGTCACCCACATAGTCAGCTACTCTGTCTGCACCCAGTAAGGGGCCGAGTGTATCTTCCACAGTTGTGTGGAAGATTGCAGGGCTGTTGTGAGGGCCTTTTGGCATCCTTTCCCAAGTATACTGAGTTTGATTTACAGTAAAGGCTAATTTATACTGGTCGTCCCGCTTAACCTTGATAGACCAGAAGCCATTCTTGATGTCTAAGATTGTAAACCAAGAGACTTTTGTTGAAATTTGCGATAATAGGGTAGAAGGATTTGCCACTATTGCAGTCGCTTTAGGCAGGACTTGATTCAGACGCTGATAGTCTATACAAAGTTGCCATTTTCCGTTTGGTTTTGGTACTGGCAGACACGGAGAGTTGGTAGATGAACTGCACTGTCGAACTACACCTCTTTTTTCAAGCTGTTGGACTCTCTCATGAACAGCAGCCTCTACCTCTGGCTTAATGCGGTATTGCTTTTGTGGGGGAGGTGGCTCCCCCTCAATGCATACTTCAAAATCAATGAGGCCACGGTCGTGTTCGTGATTAGCCCAAACATTGCTATATTTATCCATTAGCAGTTGTATGGGGTCTGTTTTGGAAATGGAAATGATGCTTTCCTTGTCTCGTGCAAAAAAAAATGTCATTGTTTTATTTGTTCACAATTCGATTTGTTTTTCAAGGCAGTGAATAAAAAACCTAATGTTTTTTCATGATGTCCATTCCCAATACAGTTCCTTCACTGTTGTCTGGTAAATACCAAAAAGGCTTTTCTACCATTATCATGCCTAAGTCGAGTTGAACTGGTTGTTTTTTGCTCGCGATCATTAGTGTGTCGTCTATGCCTCTAATTTGTATGTTTTCATTTGTTAGAGGTAAAGGAATGTTTGTGCAGGAGCATGCAGCGCCGGTATCGATAAGTATGTTGGCTAACCGGCCTCCAATGTTAGCCCTTAATTTGATACGGTTGCCACTGTTGATAATACTCCCTATTGCAATGGATTCCACGCATCCCTATTGTATGTTATATTTCGACAGTAATGATTCGAGTTCAGCTTGGAATTCACTGTTTTGTTGTTTTTGACCCTGTTGTTGTTGTTCCTCCATTTGTCAGGGAGCACTTGTGTTCTTTTGCATACTCCAGGTATCTAAACGTTTGAGAATTTCAGTGTCTGTTTTGGAGGTTGCTCCCTTTCTTTCGCACTCAGCTTTTAACTGATAACAGTCCCGTATGTTATGACCTTTTCTTCTGCAATAATCGCATCGATGTTGGGTGTAATTACAGTTTTTAGTTTTTTCAGCACCGTTGCCCTCTGTCACCCACTGGGATGCTGCAATATGATGCGATTTAGACTGATTGTGTCTATTTTCGATTTTAGATGCCCAGTCTACCACTGCCCTGTACGTGTTTTCAGCTGGGTCGGTGCCATTCAAAAGAGCTTGTTGAACAGCGGGCCCTGCGTTATTTTTTAGGAATTGAAGTAAAACTTCATGATCCCTATCTGCATTTTCTAGGCTGGAGTATTCTTTGTACGATTCCCACAAACTCTCTGCATATCTTTCGAATGGTTCTTTATTTGATTGTTTAATGTTAACAATTTTACTCCATTCTGCATGGCTGGGTCCTCTCAGATCTAGCAGTGTTTGCTTTAGTCTTTCGTACACTTCTGTGTTGGTTTCACGGGGATCGCGTCTATTTATTATGCGTCCCGTTTTCATTTCCTCAATCAGTTTTGGTATGAGTTCGTTCGGAATAGTTAAGAGAGCAATTTGCCATACGTCTCTGATCTCTAGATTGTAAACATTGGCCTGTAACATTAAGGTGTCCCAGTAAGGCTGGAATGGACCTCTTCTTGGCATCATGCCAACTATTTCTTTGTGTGAGCTGCATTCCTCACACTTTAAAGGACGACTGATAGTTGTGATTTCATCTTCCGCATTTGTTATTGTCTTAAGGACTGCGACCTGAACTGATTTTTTCGGAACATCACTAGCTTTTTGCCGCGTCATAACCGGGCTGCGTTCTTTAGTCCTCTGAGAGGGATTTTCCCCATGGGCTCGGTTACGAGCCTATCTTGTGTATTTTGCGTAAGCTAATGTTACCGCATCATCGTCATCACTATCCTGTTTTCTTTCCGCATCAAATGGTGAATTTATGGCTGCTTCTTTTATAGCTGATATTGGGGAGCCTGCGTTATCACAACACTCTTCTAAGGCGGATGCATAATTTCGGCCTGATCGAAGTTTTTGTTGGAGATCATTGATCTGCGCTTCCAACGCATCTACCCATCTTGCCCAAGTTTGCTTTTTATACACAAACGCTTCGACTTGAGCCCGTCAACTTTTTTAATTCTTCCGATCGCGATTTCTCTATTTCTTTAATGTTTACTATCATTTGCTCATTTTTAGCCATGGTGTCGATGTTGTTACGGTGAAGCAAGTAAACAATAGCGACGGGGGTTTTTGGTATTTAGATTTGGACTCTAGTCTCCGACCCTCCGTAGAGTACCATGATAAGATTTCATCATTACTCCATTTTAAATTTAGTCCTTTCTTGCGTAAACGAAAAAGGAGATCTTTGAATTTTATGGCCAGAGCTTCCATTACCTCCTCATCTGCTCTGCCTCTATCATGTCCCTGATCCATGTTTTTGTCTAATATCTTTAGCCCCACCGGATTTTTGGTCTCCGGTCTAACAGTGGGTATTCCGACCTGTTCTATAAATGTGTCTATATGGGATGTGTCTGTCCTTTCCCTCAACTTCTCATAGGCAAAAAAAATGGACTTACCAGAGCTGATGAAGACAGAGAAGTAGAAGAAGCTCAAAACTCATCCTCTGTACCAAACAGGTTGTTGCGCTGAAAAGACGTCACTCGCTCGTTGGAGATCGCGGAGGCAGGTCACCACTTGTAAAATGGCAGGCAATACTGCAAAAAATATATATAGATTTGCCCATTGAAGGTCTCTGCGTTGTTCTGTCTTTTCTGAGCACTGAAGTAAAGCAATTATTGTTAATAATTTGCACTTTACAAATTCATCCCGTTATTAATTTTATCTGACTCCAATTTTATATTAATCTGACTCCAATTTTATATTAATCACTTAAGTTATTGATTACTCTGAATCCTCTTCTATTCATTTACCTTTTATCGTTTCTAATGAGATTCAAACTGATAGTCTTTAAGTGGCTTCCTCCTACATTAAAGCTTCAGGTATGATATAAATGATTCTTAAAATGGTATTCTCCTGCTCTGTTCCTCCAGAGCAGTTTCTACTATTTTAAAGACCCAGTATTGATATAAATGATTTCAGAGGAATACAGTATAAATCAAAAAGTAACAATTTATTTGCCAGGTAGGATTTAAAACACAAGTTAAAGAAACAAGTCAAAGAACATACCTGGCAGTTGAGAAAATTACATGTAATTGCAAAGCATTGGAAATCTGAATGCAGATTCCTATTATTACAGTTACACACATCGAGGTGTGGGATCATCTGACTACAGAGAACCTTGAGCTCTGGGCCAGCCTTCCTTAAATATCCAGAGAGAATACACATTGTGTACCAAATGGTATTATCCTTTGATCAATGAGAATTTGGGGGTGAAAGGGTTCTTGGCTTCCTGGTGTTAAACCTTCAAGGAGGGGGATAGACTTCCAGAGTAATTCAGTATTTGGCATAGACCTTATAATTTTGTTGTCATTAAGTTTTATAAACCTGGGGACAAAACACTATACCAGACGCACAGAGACATTTTAAATGATACCAAACATGTTACACAAATTACATTATTTGTATACATCAGATATGATCTTTTGT
Organism: Xyrauchen texanus; assembly: GCF_025860055.1. Taxonomy (NCBI): domain Eukaryota; kingdom Metazoa; phylum Chordata; class Actinopteri; order Cypriniformes; family Catostomidae; genus Xyrauchen; species Xyrauchen texanus. The sequence goes on from NC_068303.1 coordinate 36,294,481, forward strand.
TACATACAGATCTTCGGTGAGTTTGAGGTGATTCTGGGCTGAAGGGGAATGGATGAGGAGGAGAGGGGAGAGAATGGGACAGATGTGGAAGGGCAACAACGAGGTGTGATTTTACAGACTTCGCTCAGTGGGGTGTGATGCCTCAGGAAGAGTTGCTAATTGTGAGAAAGTTCATTTGTTGATTTTCTCAAAGATCATACATTTGCTCTTTGCCTTTGAATGCAAACACATTGGCACCCCCGCCTTACAGTTGCCATAAGAAGGGACCCACCCTTTACTCCCACAGCACCTCCCACAAAATCTCCCGGGGGACCCAGTCATACGCCTTCTCCAGATCCACAAAACACATGTAGATCAGACACTTCCATGCAATGTTGAAGAGGCATTTCATCCATGACACCCCCTCCACATCCAAAGCTTTCAGCATTTCTTGTCGGATCTCATCAATCCACTCTCATTTGCAACTGTGGAGTTGTTTGATTACCTCAGTGACCTCCCCCAGGGAAATTTATCTGATCCCCATCAGCCTCTGGCTCTGCCTCTAACATAGAGAGTGTGTTGGGATATAGGAGTTCTTCAAAGTGTTCCTTCCACTGCCCAATAACCTCCTCCGTTGAGGTCAACAGCATCCCATATTTGCTGTATACTGCTTGGATGGTTCCCCATTTCCCCCTCCTAAGGTGGCGGACTTCAAGACTAGATTATTGTAATGCATTACTGGGAAGATGTCCAGCAAGATCAAGAAATAAACTTCAATTGGTGTGTGCTCTTGGTGCTGAGCGGCCCAATCAGCGTGAGAGAGATAAGAGGAGTCGGAAGTGCTGGAGAGAGAAAGAGAGCGAGAGAGACAGAGCTATGTATGTCTCGTCATGTTTTTGTTTCATTTCATTGTTGTAATTAAATTCTTGTTGAGTGTCAATCTAGTTCCATGCTTAAACCGATTAGCTGATGGCTTTAATTTGGACATTAATTGGCTGATAAATATTAGTGGCCCAGAATTAACCATTAAAATATTTTTTTATACAATAACTTCTAATCACCCCTTAGAATGTGTTCACATGATAATACTGCCAACCAACTTGTCCAGCAGGTTAAGTGAAATAGTTTGTGTGGTGTCTGAAATGTTTTCTTTATCGATTGAGCAAATCGACAACAAAAGCTTTCTGATTTCGAAGGCTGGTGCTAGGTAGGGCGCGTCCTCTGTAGCCTGCGAGGGAGCGTATCTATGTTCCCAGGGTCCTATGTTCCCAGGGTCCTATGTTCCCAGATTCCTATGTTCCCAGATTCCTATGTCCTCAGTTTCCTATGTTCCCAACGTACTAAGTTCCCCAGTTCAATATTCTGTTAACAAACATTAACCCTCCTATTGTGTTCGGGTCAAATTTGACCCGTTTCAAGTTAAAATATTTTATAAATATTAACCCTAATCCTATAAATCTGGGGAACATAGGACCCTTGGAAAATAGGACCCTATATGATCCTGGGAACTGGGGGAACATAGGACCCTTTGTCATGTGTTCATTATGTTCCATATAAATCTGGGGAACATAGGACCCTGGGAACGTAGAAATGACCCTTGTCGAGCACTTTTCATGCACCTTACGGTCTAGCTTATCCCACAAAAGCTCAATGGGTTTAAGATCCATAACACTTTTACAATTATGTGTTGTCTAATGTCTGTTTCTTTGCCCACTCTATGTCCATTCAAACATGGCTTTTTCTTTGCAATTCCTTACATATGTAACATCTGCTCCCTCCAACCAACAGATGGAGCCCTCACCTGAATACTGACATCACTCAGTTTCTTCTACAGTCACTTCCTGATTGATATATACACTCACCTAAAGGATTATTAGGAACACCGGTTTAATTTCTCATTAATGCAATTATCTAATCAACCAATCACATGGCAGTTGCTTCAATGCATTTAGGAGTGTGGTCCTGGTCAAGACAATCTCCTGAACTCCAAACTGAATGTCAGAATGGGAAAGAAAGGTGATTTAAGCAATTTTGAGCGTGGCATGGTTGTTGGTGCCAGACGGGCCGGTCTGAGTATTTCACAATCTGCTCAGTTACTGGGATTTTCACGCACAACCATTTCTAGGGTTTACAAAGAATGGTGTGAAAAGGAAAAACATCCAGTATGCGGCAGTCCTGTGGGCTAAAAATGCCTTGTTGATGCTAGAGGTCAGAGGAGAATGGGCCGACTGATTCAAGCTGATAGAAGAGCAACTTTGCCTGAAATAACCACTCGTTACAACCGAGGTATGCAGCAAAGCATTTGTGAAGCCACAACATGCACAACCTTGAGGCGGATGGGCTACAACAGCAGAAGACCCCACCGGTACCACTCATCTCCACTACAAATAGGAAAAAGAGGCTACAATTTGCAAGAGCTCACCAAAATTGGACAGTTGAAGACTGGAAAAATGTTGCCTGGTCTGATGAGTCTCGATTTCTGTTGAGACGTTCAAATGGTAGAGTCAGAATTTGACGTAAACAGAATGAGAACATGGATCCATCATGCCTTGTTACCACTGTGCAGGCTGGTGGTGGTGGTGTAATGGTGTGGGGGATGTTTTCTTGGCACACTTTAGGCCCCTTAGTGCCAATTGGGCATCGTTTAAATGCCACGGCCTACCTGAGCATTGTTTCTGACCATGTCCATCCCTTTATGGCCACCATGTACCCATCCTCTGATGGCTACTTCCAGCAGGATAATGCACCATGTCACAAAGCTCGAATCATTTCAAATTGGTTTCTTGAACATGACAATGAGTTCACTGTACTAAAATGGCCCCCACAGTCACCAGATCTCAACCCAATAGAGCATCTTTGGGATGTGGTGGAACGGGAGCTTCGTGCCCTGGATGTGCATCCCACAAATCTCCATCAACTGCAAGATGCTATCCTATCAATATGGGCCAACATTTCTAAAGAATGCTTTCAGCACCTTGTTGAATCAATGCCACGTAGAATTAAGGCAGTTCTGAAGGCGAAAGGGGGTCAAACACAGTATTAGTATGGTGTTCCTAATAATCCTTTAGGTGAGTGTATAAAGAGCCATGCTTTCCACTAACACTTTGCGAAGTATTGCCAGTTTTTCCTGCCTTACTGAGTGTTCTCTCCATTGCTATTGTTTTTGCCTCTTGTTATGACCTTTTGCCTGCCTTTTTGGATATCACGTTTTTGGATTACTGTTTTTGCCTTGGTTGCTTACTTGGACTGCCTATTTTTGTTCACTGAACCCAGCCTGCATCTTTGACCATTGCTTTGCCTGTCGTTTTGGATTTTCTGCTTCAATAAAACTTCTGCATATGGATTCTCAACAAACGCCCAGTCTGAGTTCATTACAACATAAGGCATGCACCCCTGAGTCTTCTCTTTACTGTTGTACATGAAACTGGTGTTGAGCAGGAAGAATTCAATGATGCTGTCAGCTGAGGACATGTGAGGTGTCTATTTCTCAAACTAGAGAAACTGTTGTACTTATCCTCTTGTTTAGTTGTATATCTGGGCCTTCCACATCTCTGTCTGTCCTTGTTAGAGCCAGTTGTCCTTTGTCTTTGAAGACTGTTGTGTACACTATTATATGAAATCTTGTTCTTTGGCAATTTCAAGTATTGCATAGCATTCATTCCTTAAAACAATGATTGACTGACGTGTGTCTAGGGAAAGCGGTTTATTTTTTGCCATTTTTTTTACATAATATTGACCTTAAGACATGCCAGTCTATTGCATACTGTGGCATCTCTAAAACAAACACAAAGACAATGTTAACTTTTATTTAACGAACCAAATAGCTTTCAGCAGTGTTTGATATAATGGCAAGTTATTATCTAGTACCAAATTAGCAATTTAGCAAGATTACTCAAGGATAAGGTGTTGGAGTGATGGCTGCTGGAAATGGGGCCTGTCTAGATTTGATAAAAAATTACTTTTTTCAAATAGTGATGGTGCTGTTTTTTACATCAGTAATGTGCTTTCTACACTTTGTGATCAGTTGAATGCGACTTGAATTAAAGTACAAATTTCCTTCCGAAACAGCAAAATCTGTACATTATTCCAGACTTTTGGCCACACATTAATATATACACACACACACATTCTGATGCTATTCTTCTCACCATAATTGTACAGAGCGGTTATCTGAGTTACCGTAGACTTTGTCAGTTTGAACCAGTCTGGTCATTTTCTGTTGACATCTCTCATCAACAAGGCGTTTGTCACGTTCCTGTGTTGTCTGCCCCATGTTTTCCGTTTCACATGCCACCTTTCACGTTCCATGTCACGTTTTCCTTGTTGTCCGCCCCGTGTTTCATTGTCTGTGTAAACAAACTACATTTCCCATGGTTCCCGGCCCTCATCACCACTGCCACAGCGTTATTGTCTGCACCTAAATATCGTTTGTTATCTTCCTGTGTCACTGTATTTAACCCTGTTTGTTTCTCCATTCCCCTGTCGGTCTTTAATGTTTGTGGATGCTTGTTTCCGTGCTCTCCGTCAGTGTTTCTCCTACCCGTTAAACCCTTCTAATGTCTTTCGTGTTGTTTTTGTAGTTTTGCTTTATTTTTCCCCATCGTGGGTATTTGTGACCGATCACGGAAAGTAGGGACACAAGTCGGTTTTGGGGCATTTTGAGTTATTCACAGATTCTGAAAGTGTAGTCTCCAAGCTTTCCAACGATTTGTAACACATGGAAATCTGACAATATTTGGAGAAGTTGTGGCCATTTGAAGGTAGGCACTCAAAAAAGCTAAAAGGGGAGAAAACGGCCTCAAAAGATTGTGCAGTTCTCACCTCTCTCTGCTGCTGGGAGTGACAATAGGGCTCATTTACATCTCATTTAGATAAGCCATACCCCTGTAAAGCTCCCCCTGTAAACATGGACTAAACATGAGATAACGTGTACGTGTTCTTAGAATGAACAAAAAGCGACAAACTTTGATGTTTATGGAAACTCACCCCATAAGAAACAGAAAAGTATTCTTGCAGATCTCGTTGCCTCCAATGAAATAAGTCGTTCGGGCACACTTTCTCTTTGTCGGGGTCTTCTTTGTGGATGTAACCATCTCCGAAGTTTGCACTGTGCGTCTGTTTGCCTCTAAATGTCCAATAATTCGCATGACGCCAGTCCGATACATTCTTCCTCGTCTTCATCTTCGCTCAGTTGTAGATTAGGGATATTATTCAGTCTTATCATGCCACTTTCATCGTCGCTCAGATCGTCTTCAGAATCAGTGAACGCTTGTTCATAAGCATCCGGCTTGTCGAAGAAGTACTTCAAAACATTTTCGTTGTAACGGCCACGGTTCAGCTCGCTCTGCGACATTCTTTGCGGCGTCCATCTTCATTGAATTTTGATATCAGATAGAGCCGGCTAGAGCTGCATAATAAGTAGCCACGCTGTTAGGGGCGAGGGCAAAAGCGCCGGCGGCTATTCAGTACGGAAATACACACAGACAATGACACGCCCCTACTGCATGCTAGAATCTCCGAAAAACAAGCCGATTTCAACCTCAAAATGTACGCTTTTAAATATACCAATACTGTTATCTCAAACATGGAGAGGCTTCTTCATGATCTCAACTAACAGATTCTCCAAAAAAGCGGAAATCACCAATTTTGGAAAAAAACACTTGTTTCTCATTTTGCTCACAAGTTGTGCTGCCGACTTGTGTCACTGGTTTCTGTGACGGGTCACATTTCCTTTGTTCTTGTAGTGTTTGTTTCCTTTTGTTTTATTTCAAATAAAGTACTGCTGCACCTAGATCCTCGCTCCTTGTCTGCCTTCACCTACATTCGTGACAGAAAGACCGACCCAATAATGGATCTAGCAGCGGTTTTCACCGAACTGGCCCAGGCTGATCTGACCGTTCGCGAGTACTGACGTCTCTTCTGCAGGGTCGCCATCTACACCGGGTTCGACGACGCTTCCCTGAGGACCATCTACTGGGTCGGGTTACCATCAGCCCAGCGGAGGGAAGTGCCAGAACCCGGAGAGCACACGTGGAGGGAGTACGTGAGTCTCGTTCTAAAGAAACTCGCGGCCGACGAACCACCCCTCGAGATTCCGGCTTTCGAGCCTGAGCTCATGCCGAACCAGATCGACGAGCCAGCGCTGCCAACTTCGTCCGCCCGGAGGAGGAGAAGGAAAGCCTCCGCTCTCCAGCTCACGCCTGCCACGGTCAGCGAGCCAGCGCCCACGCCTGCCACGGTCAGCGATCCAGCGTTGCCAGGCTCGACCGTCCCAGAGCCAGCGCCTGTAGCCTCGACCGTCGCTGAGCCAGCGCCTGTAGCCTCGACCGTCCCTGAGCCAGCGCCAGTAGCCTCGACCGTCCCTGAGCCAGCAGCCTCGACCGTCCAAGAGCCAGTGCCAGTAGCCTCGACCGTCCAAGAGCCAGCGCCAGTAGCCATGACCGTCCAAGAGCCAGCACCCCTCGAGCCTTCTAGGGCTCCGCCTCCCGAGCCTCCCAGGGCTCCGCCTCCCAAGTCTCTCGAGTCTTCCAGGGCTCCTCCTCCCGAGCCTCCCAGGGCTCTGCCTCTCAAGTCTCTCAAGCCTCCCAGGGCTCTGCCTCCCAAGTCTCTCAAGTCTTCCAGGGCTCCTCCTCCCGAGCCTCCCAGGGCTTCGCCTCCCAAGTCTCTCGAGTCTTCCAGGGCTCCGCCTCCCAAGTCTCTCGAGTCTTCCAGGGCTCCGCCTCCCAAGTCTCTCGAGTCTTCCAGGGCTCCTAGACCTGTCCCTGTCTTGTGGCCGCCTCCCAGGCCTCCTAGACCTGTCCCTGTCTTGTGGCCGCCTCCCAGGCCTCCTGAACCTGTCCCTGTCCTGTGGCCACCTCCCAGGCCTCCTGGACCTGTCCCTGCCCCTTGGACTGCCCTCTTGCCCTCTGTGCCTCCCGGAATTCCTGTCTGCCCCGTGTGCTCCCCTTGGACTGCCTCCTTGCCCTTGTGCCTCCTTGGTTTGTCTCTGTGTCCCCTGTACCTCCTTGGTCTGTGTCCCTTGTGCCCCCTCTGGTCTGTCTGTTCTCCCCCGCGTCTAGCCCCCCACTCCTTGAACTTTTGTCTGCTTTTTCTATTTTTTTGTTGTTGTTTAGGACCATCTGGAATCCGGTACTTTTGAGGGGGGATTATGTCACGTTCCTGTGTTGTCTGCCTCGTGTTTTCCATTTCACATGCCACCTTTCACGTTCCATGTCACGTTTTCCTTGTTGTCCGCCCCGTGTTTCATTGTCTGTGTAAACAAACTACATTTCCCATGGTTTCCGGCCCTCATCACCACTGCCACAGCTTTATTGTCTGCACCTGAATATCGTTTGTTATCTTCCTGTGTCGCTGTATTTAACCCTGTTTGTTTCTCCATTCCCCTGTCGGTCTTTAATGTTTGTGGATGCTTGTTTCCGTGCTCTCCGTCTGTGTTTCTCCTACCCGTTAAACCCTTCTAATGTCTTTCGTGTTGTTTTTGTAGTTTTGCTTTATTTTTCCCCATCGCGGGTATTTCCTTTGTTCTTGTAGTGTTTGTTTCCTTTTGTTTTATTTCAAATAAAGTACCGCTGCACCTAGATCCTCGCTCCTTGTCTGCCTTCACCTAGATTCGTGACAGCATTTCTGTCCACAGAACTGCTGCTCACTGGATGTTTTTTGTTTTTGGCACTTTTAACAGTAAATTATTTTGTGTTTGAAAATCTCAGGAGATCATCAGTTACAGAAATACTCTTTTAGATACAGTTCTTATATATTGTTATTTACACAGGGCAAATATACTATTTATCAAATCTACATTTATTACTTATCATATTTTAATGGATATAATTTATTACAGCTGACAGTTACATGAGCAAGCAAGGTATGCACATCAACCGTAACAAGATCAAATTGAACTTCACAGCTTTTTAACACTGCTGTGTACAAGTTTCGAGGCTGTACAGGTAAACGTCATATTATGCGACTACGCATTACTTTATGGAGAGCTTACGACCTACTAGTTAAGTAGTAGTTGCATTAAGAAGAGGTGGTGCAACCAAATTAAGCATTGATTTAGTTATAAATCTATCTAGTAGTTGCTAAGCCCTTACTGTGAACTTTATGTCCCAACTTGTGTGAGACCTTACACACAGCTGGTGCAACCTTACCCTGAACCCCATTGAAAACCTTTGGAATGTGACCAAGAGGAAGATGGATGACCACAAGCCATCAAACTTTTCCACTGCACGCTATGGTTCGACTCGCCTCAAATCTGCTCGCTTTACTTTTCTTAGCTTGCATCTCCACTGCAGTTTAGTGCCATCAACGTGTGGGATTATAGGCTGATCGTCATAGTTGCGACACCTCTACTGCCGTGACATCATCTTAAACACGACACAAACTGACCAAAACAATAACACGACCGCTAGCTGTTAGCTACTAGCTCATTGTGCTGCATAAAGCAGTTGTTGCATGGTGATTTTTCACAAGTGTAACAGTTAAATTGGCCTGGTTGTTTGAGAAGCAAGCTTCCAGTAACTGGTCAACTAAATAAAGAGAAGCTTTCAAGCAGACTATATAGTTAACATAACAAAACATACTGTACCATCCTCCATCGTGGAGAGTCCAGGGTACTCTCCCTTCCATTGCTCGCCGGTTTAGATGGTCCATCGAACCACTTCCACTTTTCCTTAATGGTTCTGTAGTGACTTATGTTTTTTTTTACTTTTTCCTACACTGTTGGTAGGTCCGGTGGTAGCCGTGTGCGGCCAACAGCTGATACACTTTCTGAGAGACTTTTCCATCCCAAGAGCAATATGAAAGACTGGTAGAGAGCATGACAAGATGCTTGAAAGCTGTGATTGAAGATTTCTAAGTTAAAACATTAGAATTGTGTTTAAAATTAATATGAACTTGATTTCTTTTCATTATTCGAAGTCTGAAAACACTGCATTTTTATTTTTATTTTGACCAGCTGTCATTTTCTGCAGATAAATAGTCTACATGACAATATTTTTATTTGGAATTTGGGAGAAATTTTGTCAGTACATTATAGAATAAAACAAAAATGTTCATTTTACTGAAATACATACCTATAAATAGTAAATCCTGAGAAACTGATCATTTTGCAGTGTCTCTTAATTTTTTTCCAGAGCCGTATATACAGTATAATTGATTATTATTAATGCATTTCTGTAAACTAAGACAATGAATTAAAAGTTTGTTTGGTCAAATTTAATTGCCTGAACTTGGATGTCTACGGCACATAGGGTTGGCACGTTCTGGTACATAGAAATGGGATTTTTTAAAAGTAACAGAAAACATGCTATGAATAAACCATTGTGAATGTGTAGTTTGTTTTTAAATGTAGGGTTGTCAGTTCCACTTTTGATGCACAAGATGGCACATGTGAGCTTCTGCAATACGAGTGTGTGCATGCTTACTTCCGGCCGAATTAACACTCACTGAAAATTATTGACATGCGTAACCCTGGTTCTCTGATAGAATTAGTGAGGTGTCTCACTATGGTATATGCCTCTTCCGAATATTCCGCAAAAGACCCTATTCCATTACGCCAACCCTTATTGGCTGGCAGAGATGTTTGTGTAAGGGTGTGATCCTGCCCTTGCCGTAGAAAAGGGGTGGTACAGCATCATAAAGGAGTTAGAAACAAACACGTAGTCCTCACTTCACAAAGCAAGGAGGGTGATCTGGTGTGAAACCTAACTAATGCTGTCAGAGAACTGGGTTATGCAAGTAACAAAGTAATTTTTCAAGCATCCATGTTGGTGTCTCAGTATGGGATATTAGGGGTTTTAAAATTACCCCTGCCAACCAAGAAATAAAATTGCTCAGGGCTGGAAGAGTCCTGATGGACTGATGAGTTCACTCTCATAACAGCATGTGCTGTGACATCTAGTCTGTAACACCTGTAATGTATGTGGTGAGGACCAGCTCACTGGCCCACAAATTTCCAGGATTGTGACCTCTTTAAAGTGAGTGCTGAATGTCAAAATCCTTCTGGTTGAATGTGCACGCAAACCAGCTGGTGCTGACAGACCCCTGCTGAAGTAAGCCAGGAAAATCATATTTATTGCGACAAATGCTGCTTAGTGATCAATTTTATTGTACACAGCTTTGCTTGAGACATGAAAAGCTGATTGCTTTTCCTGAAGTCATTAGTTCTCTCTGTATAAATGTGCAAGGCATACACTGGACATATCACATTCAATCTTTGCTTCTCTGGCAATGGTGGTAGATGAAAAGCCCTGAGAGGAACACTGGACTGCATAACCTTTGGCATTATTGCAGGCTTTTGTCGTAACAATGCTCCTGTATCCCCAGATACAAATCACTTACACGAGCAATGCACAGAAAGTGTGTAAACTTCACTGACATACATTGCTGAAGCCAGGGCCAACAATAATGCCATCTTGAATGACAGCATCTTAAAATTAACCTTAATGACTCAAAGGGTGGAACCGAAAAAGCATCAAGCATTAGTGCCAAATCCCATGAGGGAGAAAGTGGTTTTGAGACCTTGAGCTCACGACACACCCTTTATAAACGGCACACTAAGGGGTGCTGCCCTACTGTTTTTCCACAAAACCCTATATAACATGATGATATAGCAGTCAGGTACACTTTAATCGTTGAAAAGGCTTTCCCTTTGTCTATCAAATCTAGAAATAACAGTGTGAGTGCCACCGAATACTGAAAGAGGGGTTTGTGTTTGTCTGTGCACCACCGCTCAAACATGCTCCATTTGCAGCCATAAAGGGATCTAGTAGATGAAGCCTAGTGTTTTGTATAGTCCAAATTACACCGGATGGCAGCCCAGTTGTGTTTAACCATTCATGGGCCAGGCCCAAAGTGCCAAATGCTCTGGGTGGGGATGGAAAATCTCTCAGCCTGTGACAATAGGTACCTGCGTAACAGGAGATGGCATAGTTAATGTATGATCTCTGCCAGCCAATAATTCCCTGGCCAACATGTGGCTATCAGCATCACTCTAGGCCCCAATTTCTCTGGAGAGATTAGTGCTATTGGAGGAAACGCAGTGGTGCATTCTGATCCTCTATGGGGGAAAAAAACAGAGCACTGCGCATTCACCTCAGGTCTACTCTTGTCTTGCTTTATCTGCTCCAAATCTGCTCGACCATCTCTTGCGAAGAGGATTGCCCCTCGACAGCAAGTCCGAACCTAGGTTCAGAATGCTGTGCACATGAGTTGCACTTAGGGATATAAAGTGAGCATTGCTTCACAGAATCAGTTTGCGTGCCAATTAGCAGAGGGAATGACCTGAATCCTCCCTGCCGATTAACAGTCTTTTTTGGTGTTTAATCTGAAACCAAGTCTCTCTACCTACTCTTTGAGCACTGCCGATTGCCCTCTCAATGTGAACTCCGATTGAGCTGTCACCGGCCAGTTGTCTATGTCAGGTGTTCTTTATCTTTCTCAGCCCAGGTCCCAAATTTTAAATGGCACCTACACTTACAAAACCGTTCAATACGCTGTATTTGCGATATCCTTTAATTTATTCACTTTTTTTTAACTAAAACAATTGTGATATAGACAGACTAAAATAAAAAAACTACAATTGTTAATTTGAACATGCACACAAACATACACACTATCAAACACTATCAAAAATAAAGGAAACAAAACATTTTATATTGTAATAGGGTTAATGGAAAGGAGGAGGCGAGAACCTGCTTGATAATATAAATAATATTTTAATTATAAACTTATCCAAAAAGACACACACACACACACAGGTGTCGGACAGCTGTCCGTAAATCTCTCTCTCTGTCGCCATCTTCGGCCATTAGGGGCCGAGTGTGCGGAATCACAACCCGGCCCGCCCACCACCCTACCACATTCCTCGCTTGTTCTCTCAGGCCGGGGAGCCCACGGCATGATGTACACCCCCCCCCCCCTTTCCCTGCGGAGGGGCGTGCCTTCCGCCCCGTCTGCCGGCAGGTCATCCCCATCTACCAGGATGGTAGGGGAAACAAAAAAGGGAAGGGAAACAAAAAAGAATTTGGCACCTACACAACGTAACGACGATCGTGCTAAATTAACAAAACATTTAAAAAAAGAGAGGGAAAGGCCAACACGGAGTGGCAGTGGGAGAGAGAGAGAGCGAGAGAGAGGAAAAAAAAACACTTACTCGCCAGTTCTCCGCCACTCCTCCACCCTCTAATGAACGACAGCCACACCTCCCCGGGCAGATCGGAGGCAGTCCTCATCCCCTGGTGGACGGAATGCCCCACCAGGTTTTTGGTGGATGGTAGGTGTCTCCCCCGCCCCTGGCAGCGGTAACTGCTCCAGGCGATTGGTTGGGAGCCCCTCCTCCTATCACGGTCGGCGGCTGTTCCTCCGCTTCCAGGCAGCCGGACTCCTCCGTCCCCTGGCAGATGGCTTTGGCTGCTCCTTTGGCGTGGATAGTAGCGGAGAGAACTCCACTATGGCGCATCCCTCCTCCTTCCCGGATTTCAGCACCAGTTTAAAGCAGTTAAAGGAAAAGGAGGCGGCGAGAACCGGCTTGACAATTTAAATAATATTTTAATAATAAACTTAACCAAAAAGACAAACACACACACAGGTGTCGGACAGCTGTCCGTAAATCTTTCTCTCTGTCGCACTGCCATCTTCGGTCAGCCTTTATGCCTCTCGAGGGCTAATTAGGGGCCAAGTGTGTGGAATCATGACCTGGGCCGCACTCTGCCCTGCCACATATATATTTTGTAACACCTACAAACATGTACCATGACATACATAGTTCTGACAAAAATACCATAGTTACTACATGTATTGTTAATGGTATGGTATACACTGTGAACACTGTTCCTTTAAGAAATGGGAGTGTTCAAGCCACTGCAACAAGGCTCTGTTGTCATTGATGAAACATGGCTACCTGTGCTATATTTTTCGGAAAGTAAATAATTTTCTTGTTGAACTAAGAGACATTTACCACAGATAATAAAAAAGATAAACAAAACTGGTGGGAAATTGTAGTCAGAAAAAATTCTTCAAGTATTTTACACAGTTTGAAATTGATACCATATGAATCTCAAGTTTTATATTAACAATTGCAGTAACTATGGTATTGGTTGCCATGGTAAAAGGTTCATACATTTGTGAATTATAGTTTCCAAAATCCACAAGAGAAGTTTGTCACATTGAATGACCAAAAGACTAGAAAAAGTCAAAAATAATATAAAATTATTTGTAATTTTATTAACAATAATTATGCTGCCGCTCACGAGGTAGGGGCCGTTTATGCAAAAACATTTGTTTCGCTTTAACAGGACCACCAGCAATATTAACAACAGAACTGCACACAAATCAGAGAACAGCATTACTAAACATGTCTGAAGAGTATATAGTCGAAGAATCTAGTAGAAGAATAGTATATAGTAGAAGAATAGATGCATTTCTAATCCCAGCCATAGAATCAATCAAACAGTGAGATGGGAATGTCTGTCACATCTTCTCCATTCTGAACCAGTGAGTTTTTGTTACAGAGCTGAAGAGAGTGAGACCTTTGCAAAAACATTTGGTAGGTGTAACTTTCTTGGCCAAAATCAAATAGTTTTAAACTGGCTCATGAGATGATGGCTTTAATATACAGTTATGAGAGAGTTTTTGGACCTGTGTCAGTTCACAACAGAACTACGAAAATAGAAAACAAGTGATTGATAAAATGTAGCATTGCTCATCATGGCTGGTTAGGACAAAAACTATGATTAACATAGAAAAGATACCTTTTATCACATGCCGTATGCCGTTAGGACTCGGTGTGACTGTAGACTCCACTATGTTTCTGTTTGATTTCCGATTATTCCATTTTAAAAAAATAAGGCTGGACATAGAATTGCATAAATTCTTCAACTAAAAACTCTTCAGACATGTTTAATAAGTTCGGTTCTCTGGTTTGTGTGAAGCGTGTTTTTGCTTGAATGTAGCGAGGTGGCTGTTTGAATGTTGCTCTCGTGCCCTATCATGAACGTGAACAGAAGATCAACGGATCGTCAACAGTTTCACTAAATAATACATTAGATTTCAGTTTATCCCTTTAACTATGTTCCTGACTAAAACCCTGTCTTGTTGTGACAGAATTGTATAGCTTTCTCTCGACCTGTGAGTGCCACATGAGGAGATGTCATCTTAAGTGACTTAATACTTTGAACATTTCCACATAACGCTTTGTGAAGCTCCTTGCTCTTTCTAATATTTTGTCAACTTTCTGTTTGGCAATTGTGTATGTTGACAGCGTTGTGTAGTGATGTTAAGTGGAGTGAACCTTTGGCTACATAACCTTCACACCTGACCTTTCCTCTGCCTTCCGTCAATGACTTTTTGTCATTTTTGACCCGGACATATTTTTATTTCTGCTGTAATTGCCTCTTTACAAAGCTGGTAATGGTCCAGTGAAGAACAGATGTGCTCTATACAGCACATTGATGCATAATATCTCCTGTAGTAAATAAGACCTTTTACAGCAACACGCTCATGCATCAGAATATCCTTCCTCATTCTGTCCACCTTCTCTATTCCACTATTGTTCATGTTTTCAGGTGTATTTAGTTTCTCAGGACAGGTCGATAATGAGTCTTCGTTCATCTGTTGTTTGTGTTTCTAATGTGCAAAAAGCAAGAAAGATGACTTTCTCTTGATGACAGCCTAAGGAAATTGGTTCTTTTGGAAGTTTTTAAAGGCTAGAAGAACAAACAGCCAGCACATTGTGTGTCATAATAGAAACGTTGGCATGCAGACAAAAGCTAAGATTGATTGGTCCTTATCTGCTGTCCATGGAGGAGCATCAAGCATTATTCCAAGCTGCTTGTTTCGGTCAATTGAGCAAAACGTTTTTTTGTTCTTTCAGAGCAGACTCCAAAACAGCGTTTATACTGTTCAGCTGCATGTCTGGGCGGCTTCAGAAAAGGCAGAATTGGTTGTGTCATTCAAACAGATCCTCCTTGAAAATTAAACAACAAATGAAAATGTATATGTCTAAGTAGAAGCCTACTTTGAAGACTGTTTATATGCAATGTACAGTATGTTAAGTATTTTTTGTTTAAGACCCTTCATTATTTTCTCTGGATTTGTCTGTTGTTCTATATAAAAATAAATACTAGCACAAAGCCCCCAAAATAATTTGTTTTGATGGCTGGACATATTATGACAGACATTTTGGACAAAAGCCAGTGTAATATTTGTCTCAGCCACTTGCAATACTTTTTTATTCCTCATAGTGTTAAAAAATACTATGTGAAATACAATTTTCCTTGATCTTTTGAGGTTAAAGTGCTTGATGTGCTATGAGAAAAAGTACTCCAAAAAGAGAATTTATTGAATCCAAGGCCCTGGCCCGGCCATGGCTCTGGCCTCTTTTGATGCCCCCTCTTGTTGTCCCACTCACCATTTTTGGCAGTTTCTAAATCTTTACACTCAAATTGTTACTTCTAATATCTTTAACTACTCATAATTCAAAATTCATATCTTGATAATGCACCTTGTAATATCTCTGATAAATATCAAATTGACGTAGGTCTGCGTGTAGCTTACTGCAATATCATAATTGTGAGATGCAATGTCAAGATAACAATCAATTATATTGCAAATATTAGAAATAAAATCATGACAACAAGAATACACCATGTGTTTATTACATTGTAACGGTGACAACAATGTAGGCTTCTAAGCAACATCAAACTGCAAAAATGCTCTGCATATCTTTCTGATGTAACCCAGCATTAAAACCTTGTGATGGGGGCTTTCGAATCACGCTCCGTGGAGCTTCGAAACCTTTACAAATAATTTTTGTCGAACCAATGCTTCGGAGCGCGTCACATGATTTAATTCGGCTGCACCACCTGTTCTTAAGGCAAGACTTAACAAGTAGGTCGTAAGCTCTCCGTAAAGTAACGCATAGTCGCATAATATGACTGTTTGTGTTCAAAAGTCCTGCATTTCAGTTTATCTCGCTACCGCTGATGTTCAAACCTTGTCTGCTCACGAAACTGTCAGCTGTAATACATTTTATCACCATTAAAATACGATATGTAATAAAAGTAGATTTAATAAATAGTATTTTAAATATCAGTCTGCTTTTTTATTCCATCAGTTACTCTTGGTCAGAGGCTTCCGTAAGTATTTTGTTTATACGTAGGGTTATGTGCTACCTAAGTTTAATGGTGCAATGCTCAAATATTTAGTAGGGCGTAAATTGTGACTTAGTGCCCATTTACGCAACAACTAGGCTAAGTTGTAACGTACGTATAGATGGTGCAACCGGCCCAGGTGCGGGGCCAGAAGGATGGCACTAAAAATGAGCTTTGCCACCCCATTTGGCATTGTTATTTTTTTTCCCACACTCGTATTCCGGAAACTCTCGTGATTTGATGTATTTAGACGTACGTTTATTTTTTTTATTATTATTTTTTTAAACGATTTTGCCTGGCTCCCACATCTATAGTTTCACTGTATGCAAAATATAAGTATATAAAATATCAAGGTAACCACCACTTCCCATGAGAGAATATGTATTTTTTTGTAGTTAACTATTTCAGACTTTTCTGAGAATGCTGTGGAAATGAAATACATTATTACGTAGATATGGTATGTGAAGAAATTCAGTTTTATACAGAAACAAGACCGTATGGAAAGTTTTGTTTTTATAATGAAACAAATCAGATCAAGTGCCTTTAGTTACAGAATCACGCATTTATTTGAAAAAAATGTAAATTATATTTGTAAAAGTTAAATTAAGCAGTTGTTTATTTCCATAGGGAAAAGCTTAAATTTGAATCCAGACAGCAATATGTAGATAGGCTTTTTTGTCAAAAACTGTGACTGCAATGTTGGTAAGTAAAGTGAATTGATGGTAAGCACATAGCCACCCTTAGAACTGAAAACATTTCAAGGTAATTTTATTCAATTTAAAAGCAGAACTTGTATTGATTGAATAATATATGGTGGCAGATGCATTATTATAATTTTAAGACAACAAGGTTGGAAAACAATATTTTTAATTTTGACAGTATATTTCTCACTTCTCTATAAGCTAAGATATATAAAAACTTATTTCTTACCATATTCCTATAAACAGATAAATATTTTAGTCCTTTTTCTGCAGTAAATCTACATGTTCACTTTCACTTTAGTGAAAAAAAGGACTTCAATATTTACATTTACATTTATTCATTTGGCAGACCCTTTTATCCAAAGCGACTTACAAAAGAGGAAAACATAAGCTAATCATCTCAAGGAAACAGTGGTACGAATAGTGCCATACTACAAAGTTTCACTATCATCAGAAAAGTGTACAAAACAGATTTAAGTGCAACAAGAATTGTAAATATCTTAAATTTATTTTTAATACATTTTTTTAGTGACCGGTTAAGTGCTTTTGGAAAAGATGTGTTTTTAGCCGTTTTTTGAAGATAGAGAGTGAGTCAGCTTCACGGATTGGGTTGGGAAGGTCATTCCACCAACGGTGGTATGATGAAACTGAAAGTCCGGGAAAGTGTTTTGGTGCCTCTTTGTTTTGGTAGGACAAGGCGACGTTCCTTAACTGACTGCAGGCTTCTGGTGGGAACGTACCTCTGCATAAATGTTTTTAGGTATGCTGGAGCAGACCCAGTGACTGCATCAGGGCCTTGAATTTAGTACGTGCATGAACCGGCAGCCATGTAACATGTGCTCTCGTAGGTTCATTAAAGACCATCATGCTGCTGCATTCTGGATCATTTGGAGAGGTCTAATAGCACATGCAGGAAGGCCTGCAATGAGAGCGTTACAGTAGTCCAGTCTAGTTATGACAAGTGACTGAACGAGCAGTTGTGTGGCATTTACAGAGAGGAAGGGTCTTATCTTCCTGATATTGTAGAGTGTAAATCTACATGATCTTGCAGTCTTTGAGATGTGGTCTGTGAAATTTAGCTCATCATCAATGGTTACCCCTATATTTCTGACCGTTTTGGAAGGCAAAACTGTAGCTGGACCCAGCTGCATGGTGATGTTGTGTTCAACAGCAGGGTTGGCTGGAAAGACAAGGAGTTCGGTCTTGGCTGAGTGTCACGAACCCCGCTCCTCTGCCCCATCCCCGCTTCGTCGCACACACACTCACTCCTCAAGCTCGCACGCTCGTTCCGCCCCCTCGAGCTCGCACGCTCGTTCCGCCCCCCTCGAGCTCACGCTCGTTTTGCTCCCTCGAGCTCTCACGCTCGTTTTGCTCCCTCGAGATCTCCTGCTCGTTAGCAGGTCTCTCTCCTCGGGCTCACATGCACGCTCCTATGGCCAGAACATTATGACCACCTGCACTCGTCTCAATCACCCCTTTATTTGTTTCACCTGCACTCGTCTCATCACCTTTCATTGTTTACACCTGCACCTTCCCCTATAAATACCACAGCACATCCGTTTCACGGGTGTTGGTTATTGTGTTTAGTTTCCCGTGTCTTTGCCCCCGCTAGTCTCGTCTAGTTTTGATCTCCTCTTGAACTCCTCTTGATTACCCCCTTAGCTTGCCAGCTCCTCATTCCCCTAGTACCCCTGTCTACTCCCTTTGTTAGTTTACCCGCCTCTCAATCCTGTTTACCCCGGCTTTGACCCTCGCTCCCCTCGACTACTCTCCCGGATTTGCCCCCTTTACTCTCTTTGATTCCCCGGATTTTGACCCTACGCTTCCCTCGACAACTCTTCACTGGATTTGCCCGTTTGTACTTTTGCCTGCTTTTATTGTTATCAATAAAAGCAGTTTTTGACTTACATTGTGACTGTCTCATCTTGTGTGTGTGTGTCCGGGTTACACTGGGTTGAGTTGCAGGTGGTGTTCCTTCATCCAGGCTGAGATGTCTGCCAGACAGGCAGCGATTTGAGTGGTCACTGTGGTGTCGTTGGACTGGAAAGACAAGTTGAGTTGTGTGTCATCAGCTTAGCAGTGGTAAGATAAACCATGTGACTGGATGATGGGTCCCAGTGATGTTGTGTATATGGAGAAGAGAAGTGGCCCAAGCATTGATCCCTGAGGTACCCCAGTAAGTAACTGATGTGGCTTGGATACCTCCCCTCTCCAGGCTACCTCAAAGGACCTTTCTGAGAGATTGGAGTTGAACCAGCCAAGCACAGTTCCAGTGATACCCAGTTTAGAGAGGGTGGAGAGTAGGATCTGATGGTTGACTGTGTCAAAGGCAGCAGAAAGGCCCAGCAGAATCAGAACGGATGATCTGGATTCAGCTTTTGCCTGTCTCAGTGACTCCGTGACAGACAGCAGGGCAGTCTCAGGGGAGTGTCCACTTTTGAAGCCTGACTGATTGTCATCCAGCAGCTTGTTCTGTGAGAGATAGGCAGAGATCTGATTGAAAACTGCCCTTTAAAGTGTTTTTGCCATGAATGGGATGAGAGAGACTGGTCTGTAGTGTACTATCTGTGTGGGGTTAAGTGCAGGTTTTTTCAGCAGTGGGGTTACTCGAGCCTGCTTAAATGTAGTGGGAAAAGTGCCTGCAAGAAGAGATGTGTTAATTATGTGTGTACGTGCAGGTAGGATGGACGGAGAGATGGCCTGGAGAAGGTGTGATGGAATGGGGTCAAGGGAACAGGCTGTGGGGTGATTGGAGGGGAGGAGTTTAGAGACCTCAGTGTCGGTTAAAGGAGAGAACATAGAGAAAGAAGAGTTGCATACAGGAGGTGGGTGTTTGACAGGGTGTGGTGCAGTGAATTAATTGCTGATGGCTGTAACCTTATTAGTAAAAAATGTGGCGAAGATATCTGCTGTCAGTGATGTGTCAGGTGGTGGAGGGCAGAGAAGTGTGTTGAATGTTCTAAACAAGCTATGAGTGTCTGTGGTGGTGTTGATCTTGGTCTGGTAATATGAAGTTTTTGCAGCTTTAACGTTATCTGAAAAAGTTGCAAGCAGAAGCTGATATTTACCTAGATCAGCTGGATCTTTAGATTTTCGCCATCTCCTCTCAGCTGCCCTGAGATCAGTCCGATGTTCACGAAGGACGTCAGACAGCCAGGGGCTGGGTGGTGTAGTACGTGCTGGTCTAGAGGAGAGAGGACAGATGTTGTCTAGACAGGTTGTTAAAGTAGAGCTAAGTGTGTCTGTGGCAGTGATTCCATCAAGCATGGAAAATACATTTATTGTGGGAAGAGAGGCAGAGACATCAGTGGAAAGGCGAGAGGGTGAGAGGGAACGGCGAAAGGAAACCAAAGGTGGAATAGGTTTTACAATGGATGGGAGAATAATGTTGAATTGAACAAAGTCGTGATCAGAGACATGTAAAGGTGTAACAAGAATATTTGAGGTGGTACAGTTACGTGTAAAAATGAGGTCCAGATGGTTGGCTGATCTGTGAGTTGCTGTGGTGTGTAGTCTTTTCCCAGTCAAATGAGGCCAGAAGAGTATTCAGTTCAATGGCCTGGGGCTTGTCTTGGTGTATGTTGAAATCGCCAAGAACCACAATCCTCTGGCAAGGAGGACAGCAGGACATCCAACTCCTCAAGAAAGCTTGTCAGCTGACCTGGAGGGCTAGATGACAACAACATGTAATTTTGTGGGTTGCATTGTAGTAATGGCATGGAATTCAAAAGATGTATTGTTACATAGTGAAGCCTGTGGTGAAAAAGTCCAGTTATTATGAATGAGCAAACCTGTTCCCCCACACCTACCAGTATGTCCAGGGGTGTGGGAGAAGGAGAAGTTGTTGGAGAGAGCAGCAGGTGTTGCTGTATCCTCAGGACGTATCCAGGTCTCTGTCAGTGCCAGGATGCTGAGGGTGGACTGTGTGGCGAAAGCTGGAATGAAGGCAGCTTTGTCCACAGCAGACTGGCAGTTCCAGAGTCCCACTGAGAACGAGAGTGGAGCAGGTGTTGAAGTGCAAAGCGGCCGTAGGTTGTGTGGGTTGCATTTTGTATTGCATCTTTATCTTGTGAACGGTCCACAACCGATAACAGGGATGTGCAATATTGATCTGTTTCTCACCCACATCTATCATATCACTTCTGAAGACATGGATTTAACCACTGGAGTCTTGAGGATTACTTTTATGCTGCCTTTGAGTTTTAGTCACCGTTCACTTGCATTGTATGGACCTACATAGCTGAGATATTATTTTAATAAATCTTCATTTGTGTACTGCTGAAGAAGTCAAACACATCTGGGATGGCATGAGGGTGAGTAAATGATGAGAGAGTTTTCATTTTTGGGTGAACTATCCCTTTGTTCTAATTGTTAATTTGAAATAACATTCTTTTAAAAAAAACATGTAATTTGCATGACTTTTAATGTCTTGATATTAAGTTTGGATATTAAAGTGCCGACTATATGATTTTGCAAGCCTACGAGAAGGCGTATAGTATTCTTTAAAAGCATTGTTTATATTAATGACCTAGGTAAATATTTCACCACCAGTAGATTTCACTGAGAGAATGGTAAAAAAAAAAACTCTCCCTGCTTTATATATCTAGCCAGACGTTTTCCTGCCTTTTCCCCCAACTCAAAGTATGACTGTTTTGCCCTGAATACCCAAAACTCCACCTTCTGTGACAAAATAGTATTATATCTATATTTAAATCAGGTCAATTCTCTGAGGCCATTATATGACATTCGGTGCTTCATCTCTGCCTCGGCACTTTTAATATTCCCTTAATATTTTTTGGTGAATGTGACATATTGTATGATCCAGCCCCTAAGAACTGCCTTAAGTGCCTCCTAAGCCACGCCCACCAAGGATACTAAGGACCAGTTGGCCTCCATATATACACATTGATTTCAGCCTTTAACATTTGTTGGAATTCAGGATTGTGCAAAAGGGATACATTAAAGTGCCGACTATTTGATTTTGCATGCCTATGAGAAGTCCCGAGGCAACTTTACCAGACACAAGTCTGGTGTTTCTATACAAATTTTATGAGACAGAATTACACAGAAAAATATAATCTATAAAACAAACTCCAGCCAACACAAAGAGTGTATACATTTATCCATAAAACTGTCGTGAAGGTGTGTTACTCTACAAAATAAATTCCAGCTGCTAGGCGGAAACAGCTTAAAAAAGCAAGTGAATGTTCAGTGAGCCAGTCCACTCGCCAGCAATGTGAGAACCGCAAGATGACTTCCTCCATTGACTTTATGAAGGACTGTGACGTAGCAGGCGGAGAATGACGATCTAGACGCAGCAGTTTATTCAAAAATATAAAGAAAAACTCAGAAACAAGCAAACAGGGGAGACCTGGCACAGAGCATCAAAAACATGCAAGAACTAACAAGGGAAACAAGGAAACTAAAGGGCTTAAATACACAAATGGAACAGACAAGGGAATAAGGAACACCTGGGGAAATAATCAGGGAAAGAGAACTAATCAGGGGAAAACCAATCATAAAATTAAACTACAAAAACCAAACAGGAAACAGGAACTAAACTAAACTTCAAAATAAAAGCACAAAAACAAAAGACAACAGAGAACATGACAGAGCCCCCGCTTTAAGGAGCGGATTCCAGACGCTCCAAAAAGTAAAAACAAAACAAGAAAAACAAAAAACAAATTGACCAGGCAGTCCAAGGGGGCACAGGGGGCAAACAGGCAGTCCAAGGGGGCACAAGGGGCAGACAGGCAGTCCAAGGGGGCACAATGTCGCAGAATGATGATGACTAAATGCAGCCGGTGCCAGCCAAACATCACTTCAATCTATTATGACGGACTTCAGAGGATGAAATGATGCCAACTCCAACCTGCATCACCTTGGTCTATAGATGGACTACGATCTTGAAATGGAATGCATAGACTAACTATTGCCAACAAAACCTTCATCAGCCAATTAACAAGGACAATTGCATCTATGTGAACTTCTGCAATTAATCAAGATGGACTTCAAAGACTTTGGTCATTAATCTTACAGTTCAAACACAATCGATGTTTAATCACTGACCCTTAACACTTAGTTTAATAATTTTAAACCATGATTTTAACTATACATAATTAATATTTACATTACATTCAAAATGTTAGCCAGAGGGAACTGGCCCCCACAGTGAGTCTGGTTTCTCCCAAGGTTATTTTTCTCCATTAATCAACATCTTATGGAGTTTTGTGTTCCTTGCCACAGTCAGCCTACAGCTTGCTCACTGGGGTTATTAATACAATTATCATTTAATTATTTTTAAACACTATTAAAAATCGTATTTTATCGAAATTACACAATGATGATTAATCGACTTTATAGACATTACAGCTTTATCGTCTGTTAATGCTGATATTCTGTAAAGCTGCTTTGAAACGATGTGTGTTGTGAAAGGCGCTTGAGACGAAAATTGACTTGACAAGGGCCTGGGAGGCGGCCACAGGACGGGGACTGGGTCAGGGGGCCTGGGAGGAGGCCACAGGACGGGGACTGGGTCAGGGGGCCTGGGAGGAGGCCACAGATCGGGAACAGGGTCAGGAGGCCTGGGAGGAGGCCACAGGACAGGAACTGGGTCAGGGGGCCTGGGAGGAGGCCACAGGACAGGGACCGGGTCAGGAGGCCTGGGAGGAGGCCACAGGTCGGGAACAGGGTCAGGAGGCCTGGGAGGAGGCCACAGGACAGGGACTGGGTCAGGGGGCCTGGGAGGAGGCCACAGGACAGGGACCGGGTCAGGAGGCCTGGGAGGAGGCCACAGGACGGGAACAGGGTCAGGAGGCCACAAGACAGGGACTGGGTCAGGGGGCCTGGGAGGAGGACACAGGACAGGGGCCGGGTCAGGAGGCCTGGGAGGAGGCCACAGGACGGGAACAGGGTCAGGAGGCCTGGGAGGAGGCCACAAGACAGGGACTGGTGTCAGGGGGCCTGGGAGGAGGACACAGGACAGGGGCCGGGTCAGGAGGCCTGGGAGGAGGTCACAGGTCAGGGACCGGGTCAGGGGGCCTGGGAGGAGGACACAGGATGGGGACTGGGTCAGGGGGCCTGGGAGGAGGCCACAGGTCAGGAACAGGGTCAGGGGGCCTGGGAGGAGGCCACCGGACAGGGGCAGGTTCGGGAGGCGGAACCATGGAAGGCCCTGGAGGCGGAGCCGTGGGGGGCTCAGGAGGCGGAGCTGAGGGAGGCTCGGGAGGCGGAGCCGTGGGAGGCTCGGGAGGTGGAGCTGAGGGAGGTGGCACAGTAGGAGGCTCTAGAGGCAGTGACCTGGAAGGCTCTGGAGGCAGAGCCGAGGGAGGCGGAGCCGTGGGAGGCTCAAGAGGCGGAGCTGAGGAAGGCTCAGGAGGCGGAGCCGTGGGAGGCTCAGGAGGCGGAGACCTGGAAGGCTCAGGAGGCGGAGCTGAGTGAGGTGGAGCCGTGGAAGGCTCAGGAATTGAAGCCATGGGAGGCTCTAGAGGCGGAGCCCTGGGAGGCTCTGGAGGCGGAGCCGTAGGAGGCAGAGCCGTGGAAGGCTCAGGAATTGAAGCCATGGGAGGCTCGAGGGGCGGAGCCCTGGGAGGTAGAGCCATGGAAGGCTCTAGAGGCGGAGCCCTGGAAGGCTCTGGAGGAGGAGCCGTAGGAGGCAGAGCCGTGGAAGGCTCAGGAATTGAAGCCATGGGAGGCTCGAGGGGCGGAGCCCTGGGAGGTAGAGCCGTGGAAGGCTCTAGAGGCTTGGGAGGCGGAGCCCTGGAAGGCTTGGGAGGAGGAGCCCTGGAAGACTCAAGAGACTTGAGAGGCAGAGCCCTGGGAGGCTCGAGAGGCAGAGCCCTGGAAGGCTCGGGAGGCTCGAGAGGAGGAGCCCTGGGAGGCTCGAGAGACTTGAGAGGCGGAGCCCTGGAAGGCTCGGGAGGTGCTGGCTCTTGGACGGTCATGGCTGCTGGCTCTGGGACGGTCGAGGCTGCAGGCGCTGGCTCTGGGACGGTCGAGGCTGCAGGCGCTGGCTCTGGGACGGTCAAGGCTGCAGGCTCTGGCTCTGGGACGGTCAAGGCTGCAGGCTCTGGCTGTGAGACGGTCGAGGCTGCAGGCTCTGGCTCGCTGACCGTGGCAGGCGTAGGCTCTGGCTCGCTGACCGTGGCAGGCGGAGACTGGGGAGCAGAAGTTTTTCCTCTTCTTCTCCTCCTCCTCCGAGCGAATGGAGCTGGCTATGCTGGCTCGGTGGCCGTGGGCTCTGGCTCGCTGACCGTGGCAGGCGTGGGCGTTGGCTCGTTGGCCGTGGCAGGCATAGGGGGATGAGCCATGGAAGTCTGGGGGGTGACCTCAGTGGGAGGAGATGATAAACCCTCCTCCTCTATACCCACAGTGAACGGCGAGCCGCTCACTCGTAGAGTCTCCTCCACAAACTCAAGGAGCGTCCAGTGAGGTTCCGCCGGAGGCAACAGCTCCTTTAGTGAACTACAGAGACCTGCTCTGAAGAAAACCACCAAGGAAAATTCTGGGTAGTCCACTAAATTTGCCAGATCTAAAAACTCACAAACGTGTACCTCAACTGGACGGTCCTCTTGCCTGAGGAGGAGAATTCTGACAGCTGCTAGATCCATAATGGTTGGTTAGTTCTTCTGTGACGAAGCAGGCGGAGAATGAGGATCTAGACGCAGCAGTTTATTCAAAAACATAAAGAAAACTCAGAAACAAGCAAACAGGGGAGACCTGGCACAGAGCATCAAAAACATGCAAGAATTAACAAGGGAAACAAGGAAACTAAAGGGCTTAAATACACAAATGGAACAGACAAGGGAATAAGTAACACCTGGGGAAATAATCAGGGAAACAGAACTAATCAGGGGAAAACCAATCATAAAATTAAACTACAAAAGGACTACAAAAACCAAACAGGAAACAGGAACTAAACTAAACTTCAAAATAAAAGCACAAAAACAAAAGACAACAGAGAACATGACAAGGACATCACATTCTGTGGGCATGTGAATGTTTTACGGCCATCCTCAGCATCTATTCCCAATTTGGCCAGGAATATAAGTGCAAAAGCGACCTTCCGTTGATGTAAAAGTTCTTACATTCCTTGAATCGATCACGTTTCTATCTTGTAGAATTCATAAAGTCTGGGAACAAGAAAATGCTGTGGTCTTTCCAAGAAAGCTTTCCTTTAATCCCCACATAACACAAGATCTTTATCGGAAGATTTCAGAAATTTTGCCAGAACTGATCAGGGCCTTCCTCCCTCCATTGATCACCGAGCAGGAACCCTGTGAGCTTGCTCGATTTCCAGCTTATGGCCTGTAATGTCGAGCAGATTCAGAAGGAGCCCATCTAGGAATTTCACCATGTTCTGTCCCTCTTAGCCTTCAGGAATTCTGACTGTACAGACATTATTCCACTGGCTACGGTTCTTCATATCCTACAACGTCTCCCAGACATGATCCAAATCCACCTTGTTCGCTAGTGGATTAACAGATAATTCCCTCTCCGATGACTCCAAATAATCAATCCATTTCTCAACATACCCCACCTCAGTGAACTTCGCCTCCATGGCAGTGATCGATCACAGCAAGATCCTCCAAGTCAGGAACGACCTTCTTCTTCAGCATTGCCGACATGTTCAGCATCTCTCGCCGCATTTCCTGCACTTCCTTATATAAATCGACCCCCAGGCTCACGGTCTGCTCGGGGGTGTCAGCTTGAGCACATAAGTGTGTTTTAATGTCTCCAGAGCCTGAG
Organism: Xyrauchen texanus; assembly: GCF_025860055.1. Classification (NCBI taxonomy): domain Eukaryota; kingdom Metazoa; phylum Chordata; class Actinopteri; order Cypriniformes; family Catostomidae; genus Xyrauchen; species Xyrauchen texanus. Next base: position 36,321,056 of record NC_068303.1, read on the forward strand.
GATTTTGAATTGTTTGACATATTGTCCACCTAGAACAGTTAAGGATCAGAGTGTATCAAATCTCACCGGTTTATGTCATTAAAGTGTTAAAACTAGCAAAGTGTGCTGAGCTCACCATTCACACGTCTGATCCTGGCATGGCGTCAAGTGACTCCTCACTAAATATTTTGTTTAATGCTGTTGTTCACTTCTGTTTTCAATAAATGTATTGACATGAATGTGTTTGCAGTTATTTACACAATGGTGTATCTGTTCAAATGCTTTTTAATACTGGTAATTATATTTTGTAATAAAGATAATACTTCCATGTAGTTGAAAGGGGTCCTGAAAGGCTTTTTTAAATAGTTTTATTATCTTCCCTGAGGTCCACTGATGATGTTAGTAAGTGTGGCAGGGTCGTGATCCTACACACCTGGTCCTGTATTAGGCTAATTATGCCTTCGTGAGGGATAAAAGTCGACTGCAGGTGTTATGAACAGAAGGCAGCGAAGGCAGACGAGGAGACTGGATCTAAACGCAGGCTTACTTTATTTAACAAAATCAAAACAAACACAAAGGATAAACACAACACTGAGAATACGGGCAGGGAAACACACCGGGCTAACAACGTTCAACGAAAGACAAGGACTGAACCAAAAACCAGGACATAAATACACAAGGACAGGATGATTACAAATGATACACAGGTGAGCACAATGAACAAAATGGCAGTGATAATGACAGGTGGATACTGGGAAGTGTAGTTCTTTTAAACAATAGACTAGTGAGACAGTGGAGCTAAACAAGGGACAAAAGTGAAAACCAAAGGGGCAACGGTAAAACCAGACAAGGTAACCCTAACAGCAGGGGATCGTGCGGGAGAGAGAGATCGTTAATGGACTTGTCCGTCTTGTGTGTGTTTGTGTCTTCTTTTAAGTTTATCATTAAACTATTATTTATATCGTCAAGCCGGTTCTCGCCTCCTCCTTTCCATTGATACCTTTACAGTAAGGTTTTATTTATTTTTTTGGGTTAAAACAGTCATAATTTAGTAATATATGATCATTTCCCACCCTGTCTCTAGCCCTCTATCTGAAATGCATAAGCACCACCTTCAAACTTTGACTTAATGGCCACTGTTCTGATTGGCTAACATTATGCAGCCCCTCAAATTCAGCCATATTTGTAACTCAATCTGAACAGCCTCAAGCCGTTGCATCACATCAATGGATGTGCCCGGTATAAACAACCCTGTCAGCACCATAAACATGACATCAAACAGTCATGATATTTGAAATATTCATGATTGGAACTCGTTATTTACTGTTTTGCATCGGGTCCAAGTGTTTGCACATCCTTCAATAACAGTTCCTTTGCCAAGCTTGAATCGTTTTATGATTGGTTCTTAAGCAAATCACACTGATATGAGCCAAAAAATAAAATATAATAAAATACATGCAGTCCATGCTGAAATGTGCTGAAGACAAATCCAGTTTCCAGTATCATCCTGCACTGAAATGCACATCACCAGAAACTCATCTAAACAGTCAAAGACATTTATCCAGCGAATGTTTTCATACACCAACATATTAAACAGTTAAACCTTTTTAACTGTGAAAAAAGTTGTGATGCTTACCGTTTGTCTGTCGGATTGGCTGTCTCCTCTGAGTTAGATAATCTTCTGAAGTCAGGCATCATTGAAAAGGTAGATGCTTCTGCCTGGGTATCCCCAATCGAGGCTACAGGAAAGAAAATTGGCAGAATACAAATGTGTACTGATCTACATTAAGTAAACATATCTGTAATCACAGACTGATGAAATGCTTACCAGCCTTCGGGGTACCACAGTATTTTCAACCATTGATTTTTCAACCAGCTGCCACTGCATTAGGATAGTAGAGACATTACAGCCTTCATTACACATAAGAGCCTAATCAGATTTTGCAGGGTTCCCAATGGCTTGGCGTCGGCACCCTCTGCTTTCCAAAAAATTATGGCTACCATCCTGGAGGGGGTGCGGCGTGTCCAAAATTACCTGGATGATCTTTTCATCTATGGGGAGATTGCTGAGGAACATTAACACCACCTCAGTGCTGTACTGCAGAAATTAAAAGAGTTTGGTGCTAAACGAGGATAAATGCAAAGACCTCATTGCAGTTCCTGGGTCACATTATTATAATGCCTGACCAGGAGCAACTGGATCCATCCTAAAAGCCCCACCTCCATCTGATGCAGCAGCCCTGCAGTCATGTCTGGGCTTGGTGTCTTGGTACTGTAAATTCATCTCTGGATTTGCAACAGTCGTGGCCCCTGTGCGCGAGTGTGCTAAAGAAAAATTACTATTTACATGGATGTCTGCTGCTCAAAGCAGTTTTGAGGCGGTCAAACAATTGCTTGTGTCCAACTCGGCCCTTGCAATCTATGATCCTACTCTTCGTTCAGTGTTTTCTACAGACGCAAGCTACTATGAACTCAGTGGAGTATTCGCTCAAATACAATTGGATGGAACTGAAACCCAGTAGCCTTTGCTTCCTCCACGCAAACCACAGCTGAACAAAAATATTGAATAGTAGAGAAGGAAGCACTGGCATGTATGTGGGATACTGAAAAGTGGCAAACATACATGTGGGGCCATCATTTTACGCTCCGTACAGACCACCAGGTGCTCACCACCCTTCTCACCAAAAAAGTTATGGTGCGGGGCAGAATGCGGGTGGCCCACTGGTCAGCACATCTGCTTTGCTTTGATTATGACATTGGCTCCCAAAATCAGACAGCAGACTGCTTGTCCCGTCTTCCCTACCTGAACCTGCTAAACCCTGTGTGGATGTAGAGCCTGAATTAGTGGCACTAATTTCTTCAACATTGCGCTCCTTCTCAGTGGCTGACTTTGAGACTACCTGTGCTGCTTGCACTGAGCTGGAAAACCTGTGAAAGCAAATCACACGTGGTTGGCCGCCTTCCATCAAAACTGTCATTCAGGACATGACTCCTTACTTAAGAGTGAAAGATGAACTCTCAGTGAAGGATGCTTTCATTTTCAGAGGAACTAAGTTGTTAGTCCCAGTTGCCCTATGCCACACTCTGATTTCCCTGGCACATGAGGCTCACCAGGGGTTGTGCGCATAAAACAGCACTTGTGGGATCTTTACTGGTGGCTGCTGATGGACTCACAGGTTCAGTCGAGTATTTCTGCATGCATTCCCTACCAGTCTAATGATAAATCAGCTGTTACACACCCAGCTTCCTTGCAGCCGGTTCAGTTCCCTGAAGGCCATGGAAATAACTGGGTCTTAACCATTTGAAACTGCCACTTCTGCCTGTCGATATGTCATAACGCTCACAGATTATTATTCTAAGTGGCTTGAGCTCGCCTTTTCCAGTAGTGCGACTACTGTGGATATCATTAAATTCCTGGGCCCTGTCTTTAGTCATCATGGCAACCCAGAATGCATTGTTACAGACATTGGGACTCAGTTTACCTCATCTGCCTTCCACGAATTCTTGGAGGCACGAGCCATAAAGCATCTCCATATGTCTGTGTACTACATCTAATGGGGCTATTGAAGATTCCACTAAAAGGCTGCATTCAGACAGCAATTCTCCACTGACAGCCATGGAAAAGAGCTGTAATAGACTGGCTTCAAGAGTCCCGTGCCACGCCAAATGATACCACTTCTGTGTCTCCATATTAACTGCTCAATGGGCGAAAGATTCGGACCAAGCTCAACATCCTACCTTTGCAGGGTGAGAGTAGAACATTGGTTAAATGTTCTTTGTTAATTTCCTAAATGCATTTGTACCTAATGTGTATCCGTAGTTATGACGTAAGCATTACGTATCAGTCCACTGAAGTGTATTGTAGAGATGTACAACATGTGCTTGAGCTGCTATATAGTTCTCTAGTAAAGTGATTAAGTTTAATTAAATATGTTGTCATCATTATCAACATTGAGGAAAAATGTGATCCTGCTGCTGTCTGAGAATGTGCAAAAAAAAATTACGCAATACACAGACTACAAATGCAGTGCTCGCACTCCATTCTTTGGTGTGGGGTGTACAGTGAGGATAAGGCTTCTTCGTGCAACTCCCAAATCCTACATTTTCCATTCCTGTAAGAATAGAAAATAAAGTCGGACCCAACACATTCCTATTCGGTGATGGGAAAAAGTGGAATGCAGTTCACCTGGCACACTCCCCCATAATGACTGACTGTGCAAATAGCACACTACAGCACACAACACTACACACACCCCTTTGAAAGAGTTATGTGTCAGGCACAAACCTATGTGACACAAGGACTATTTTAAATTGAACAGGGCTGCATTACATCTCAGTTTGCCAAATGTGGAGCTCACATAAGAGAGCCTTGCTCCTCCTGAACCTTGTTTATAAAAAAAACAAAAAAAATATGCATCCATGTTTAAGGATTTAAAAAAATAATAATTGAAAAACAAATCTCATGTAACTGTTTCATTAAATTTAATTCTCACCATATTCTTTGACAGTTACCTGAATTCCCTGAATGGTTATTAAGCTGTCAATACTACTACAATGTTATCTAACCTCATGTTTACTTATTGTAACTGAAGATTCCAGAGAAAGTATTTCTTCACAGAGACGGGAAATGTTGTCCTATTATATGGATACCCTGTACTGCAACTAGAGGTGCTAAGTACCTACTGTGTTCTTGATATTGTAACAGAGAATGCAGGGAAGGTGAAAAGTGTGTGAACTAGTGTTACGTGTAAAGTTGTGGTTCTCAGTAAATCACTCGGGTTGGAACTACGGTGTCTTTTATTCGGGTAAGTGGACTTAACAGTAAGAATTTATTTAGTTATGTTTCTCATTAGGATGTCACACAAAAATCTCCCTGCCACTTTTTGGGAACATTAGTTTATGGTTACAAAAAATTCAACCAAAAGAGAACTTTCATAGAAAATTGAGAAATTGTTCCCAAAAATATGACCAAATGGTAACCTAATGCTTATGTTTGGTGGGTTGGCACATAAAAAAAAACACAGTGTCAAAGTCTTTACAATTTTTATGGATTCCATCCACACAAAACAATAACCACAACATAAAATACGGAATCATTTATATGAATTAAACCCCTTCCCCTGAATACCCCCCCCCACACACACACACACAAACACGCATTACAGTGGTCTCTTAAAATAAATTAGAAATAAAAAAAATATATATATATACTTTCAAAAACAAGAGTGCACATACACATCAAACAAAAAATGTAACATTTTCTCCACTGCCCCTCCCTGAGAACCCTCCAAAAAATCTAAATATCCACCCCACTTCCTATTAAACAAATCCAACTTTCCCAACCCTCTATGAATCGCCTCCTTGAATGCCGCAACCTCACCCATCTCCCCGCACCACTCCCGAAACAAGGGTGCCCCAGCCATCTTCCACCCCTAAGAATTATTCGCCTGGCCACCATAACTCCAGCCAAGACCCAACCTCTCACGTGGCTATCCCCAAAATCAACGACCTCCCCATCACCCAAAATGCAGAGTTTGGGGCAAAATGAAAATTGTGTGTCCAACACATCACACATAAATGCTTGAATTTTCAACCAAAATTCCTGTATTTTAACACATCCCCAAAAACATGGGTTGTGTCCCCGTCTTCTGTTTGACATCACCAACAGGTTGGTGTCTTTAAGACCAAGTCTATACAATCTAGAGGGGGTCCAATACAATCGATTCAAAATCTTAAATTGCATCAGACGCACCCTTGAATCTCTAAATGTAGACTTGATGTTTTTTAGAATCTTAGCCCATACCCCCTCCTCCAATACCAAGTTTAAATCTCTCTCCCATATCCTCTTGAGAGAAGTTTAAGACCCATCCCCCAGACACTGAATTAACAAGTAGTACACTGATGCCTCATGACCTTTTCCAAAAGCAGTAATCACCACTTGTAGAGTATCTGCCCTTTTAGTGGGGTGTATGCTACTCCCAAAAAATAGTACAGAGCAGATCGCACAGCTGTAAGTACCTGAAGAACTGAGGTCTAGGAATCCTGAAATGTTGGACCAAATTTTTAAACAATCTCAACCCACCACTCTCATATAGGTCACAGAGCATATTAACACCCCTCACAACCAACTCTCACCATTAGAAAGGAAACTCACCAATACGCAACTTTCGGTTTAGCCATATGCTTGAGGCAACATTTAAATTAAAATCTGAATTAAATAATCTGGACACTTTTGTCCATAGTGCGTGCAGATGCAAAATAACGGGGTGCGACTTAACTTCTCCAGTTAGTTTAATAGAAAGGCTTTGTAACAGTAAAATAGGGGCAAGAACTTTCTGTTCAATTCCAAACCAGGGAGAGGCTCTCTCAGGTGGAAGTGACCAATGAGCTAAATGTCTAAGACTGAATGCATAATAATACAAAAAAAACTTGGGTAAGCCTAGCCCCCCTTTGTCAAATGGCCTATGTAACTTGTTGAAATGCATCCTGGGATGCTTTAAATTCCAAATGGAGGACTTTGCTATGCTATAAAATTGCTTGAAAAAAGAAAGGGACACATATACAGGGAAAGACTGTAGTAGAAATACATTTGGAATACAATTCATTTTAATAACTGTGACAGGACAGAGGGCAGGGCCGGGTTGTGATCCTACACATCCGGTCCATTATCAGGCTAATCAAGCCTCCGAGAGGGATAAAGGCCGACTGCGGACGGTGGTGCGGGAGAGAGAGAATGTTTACGGGTAACTCTCCATCTTATGTGTGTTTTTGTGTCTTTTGGTTTATTTCTTTATTAATCTATTATTTATATTGTCAAGCCGGTTCTCTTCCTCCTTTCCATTTTTCCCTTTACAATAAGATTAATCTTTCCAATCATCAAATGTAAAGAAGCCCACCTACCCACATCACCCGAAAACCTTTTTAGTAAAGGGTCAAAATTAACTCACAAATTTGTAAGGCAAAATTTCATAGCAGAAATTACTTTGTTAAACAAACCCAGCCAATAGGTAATGTGTAGATTAATTCACAGAACTCAAAGGTGTGTTCCTCCACAAAACAAAATCCAGCCGATATAAAGTTGTTCAGTTTCCTCAGACAGACAAGCAAATGTTCAGTGAGCTGACTGTATATGAGTGCAGTAGATGACGTAATCATTCCAATGTCCCACAAAAAAACTCCACAAAACAAACTCCAGCCAACAGGAGGTATAAGCACAAGGAATGAACAGATTCATCCACAACTGTCCCGAAGCAGTGTTATTCCACAAAACAAGCTCCAGCCGCTAGGCGGAAACAGCACAAAAAGAAACAAAATATGCATCCCAAAGCTTACAGTGCCGCAGGACTCTGCCCTGCATGCCATGGCCCTTCTGCAAGTACACCAGGCCAAGACATTGAAAGAGCTGCACGTGGGTAGTCCTTAGCCCAAAGTGATGCAGGAGCTGCACTCGGCGACGATCTGCACTCAGGTAGGCAATGTCCACCTTGGTGGTCCAGGAGCACCACAAATGGCTTAATCTGGTCGAGATGAAAGATGCCGACAAGGTACGCTTCCTCAATGCTCCCATCTCCCAGATTGGCCTATTTGGCGACACCTTTGAGGACTTCGCCCAGCAGTTCTCGGTTGTGAAGAAGCAGATGGAGGCCATTCCACACATTCTGCCCCGGCATGGTACAAGGTCCCGCATCCCATCTGCTCACGCCGAGGGCATCCCCCTGCGGCTGCAACTCAGCCAACTTCTCGGCCCCGGTGTAGAGCCTAAGAGCTAAAAGCACCGGGAGGCATCCCTGAGATGGACGACCCAGGAAGGAAGAGGCCCGCTTGAACCCCGGAGCTGGTATACAGACCACTCCATCCCATGGTGGAGGGCCGGGAGGAGAATCCTGTTCCCTTTTGTTTTGTTTTCACCGCAAGCCCAAGGTGCTGCGGTACCCACATTTTCAAAAAAAGAGCGGTTTCCTCACTCCCTGGGTCATACACCCAGTGTCTATGGCTGTTGTTGTCGTGGGCCCCCCGCCTTCACGTACAAGTTCGCGGCACACACACACCCAAGCGGTCGTGGCGAGTGGCGAGGGTGCTCAGCCTCCTCCCCCATCGCTGGCCAGTCCCTACCTGCAGGTACGTCAAACACGATCCTCCCCTTAGTGTTCCTCGTTCAGAGTTTGGAGGCGTGGATCCGATTCGGCTATGCTGTGCCCGCCTGCGTTCAGCGGCATCCGTTTCTTCACAGTGAGGGGTGAGAATGCTGCTGCCCTCCATGAGGAGATTGCAACCCTTCTGCAGAAGGACATGATAGAGCTGGTCCCTCCAGCCGAGATGAAAAGGGGTTCTACAGCCCCTACTTCATCGTGCCAAAGAAAGGTGGTGGTTTTTGGCTAATCTTGGACCTGCGAGTGCTGAACCGGCCCTGCACAGACTCCAGTTCATGATGCTGACTCAGAAGCGCATTCTGTCATGCGTTCGGCATCGAGATTGGTTCGCGGCGGTAGATATGAAGGACACTTTCGAGGGCTGGGCATATCAGTACAAGGTCTTCCCCTTCGGTATGTACCTGTTGCCTCGCTTCTTTATGAAAGTTGCAGAGGAAACTCTTGCACCACTAAGGGAAGTGGGTGTCCGCAACCTCAATTATCTCTACGACAGGCTGATTCTAGATCACTCTCGAGACGTGTGCACAAGGATCTGGCGTGCCCTCCCCTTTGGGATTATGAGCACACACCACGAGGAGTAGGGAAACATCCTTCATCTGCAGAGCAGTGGGCTGGGCAACACCCAGTACCATCGCAAGATTTTATAATCTCCGGGTTGAGCCATTTTCAGCCCGTTTGTTGTCAGGTACGAACAAGTTAGTCACTCAGTGCAAGTTCATGAGACCTGCATGTCTTTTCTTCCTAGAAATTCTTAGCTGGAACCAGTACATGTGCTAGTATGCCCTGTAATGGGGTAGGTGCTCCACATGTGCTGGTTACCTGTGATAACCACTTGTGATGTTTTTTCTGTGGTACAGTTTTCCTGTATATACCTGTCTCCCTTGTGCAGAGCTCCCTCTGCCACCGACTGCTGTGTATGTAGAGCTCCTCCCCTAGAGGATCTACCTTAGCGCCTCTTCCACATGCGGCTGGTATGCCCATGTGATGTATTTGCCACATGTTAACCTCCTCTTCGGGCAGGATGTGGTCTCTGCAGTGTCTTTCTCTCCTGGGAAATAACACCTTCCTCGACGCGAATACATATGGCCCCAGCTGAAATTTTTTTAATTCTGTGGGGAGAAAAACAGGGAGAAAAGGGTGTGGCCATTGTAGAAATTTGATTAATATGCAAAGTTCTGTAGTCATATGTCACATACCATTAAACCCCAGAACTGGATTGTGATGTAAGTAATATTTAAATACTTAGATTTTGTCAATGTGTCAAACAAGCCTTATTCAGGAGCCAAACATGATGCCTTCACAGCTCCGGTCAAGGGTGTCAGATCTAACCTCACACATGCGAGAGCAAATCATTCCTTTGTGGAATCCTCCACAATTTGGGCATCCAAAAGCTCCACCAACTTTGGAATCCAAGGCAGTTGGGCCACTCTTGCGCAGCCAACAGTACTGTATTCCTCCCACACCTGGTGCAACAAGTGAATGGGAGCGAACACATATTTGCATTTCGCTGGCCAATTGTGTGCTAGGGCGTCTAAGCCCAGCAGAGTTTGAGTCAAGGAGTACCACAGACAACAATGTGTGGTCTTGAGAGTCAACCTTGGCTTCCCCAAATACCTCCCAGATCCTCAGAACAGTCTGAGGATGCCGTCTCCATTACCCCTGGCTGATACCTTGATGCAAGATCAGATCTATGCTGCAGTTCAGCAACAAGGAATGTGCACAGCACGTATCGACACGAGATGACTCTGGCACTAGAGGAGAAGCTGCACATCAGGTTCAGCTTGGACGTGACCTCACTCCTCCTGGTGATTTATGTACGCCAGTTCTGCCATGTTATCCATTCAGATCAGTACGTGAAAGCCCTGGACGACTGAACGAAAAGCCTTGTGAGCCAGATAGGTAATTTATGTGCCATGCCAACCGCTCACCTGTCCAGGTGCCAAAGGCAGGACGACCATCACATAGGGCTCCCCAGCCCGTGTTGGACACATCCATGGTCCGCGTCCATTTTGCATCTTGTCAAAAGCAGTGCCCATTTGATAAAATGTGGGTTTACTCCAAATATATAGCACGGCTAGACAATTGTGCATCACTAGTGGAGATCGGCAACCATATTGCCATGCTTGATGAGGCACTCTCAAATTAACCCAACATTGGGTTAACCCAGCAAGGAAAACTTGGCAGGGACACAGGGACATGGTCTGACAGTTATGTGGGTTCTGGTCCCTGCTTTATGATGCCAACATTGTCAGGAGTGCTTGCTCTGTCCAGAAGGAGTCTTTCGTCTGGGACGGGAGCCTGGAAGTGCAATTTTACGCCTAGGCCATGGGCAATGAGGTTTAACCGCTGACTCAGTCTCCACTTTTAGGGGAGCTAGAGCGGATTTAGCACTGACATTAGCAGGGTATCTAGCAAAGCAGCTTTGTGACTGTTGTGGATCTCTGTGAGATTGAGCCAGAGATGATGCTCCAAAAACACCAGGCTACCCATAGACCTGACTATAGACTGTGCAGTAAACATGGTAGCCCAGAGCACTAAATCTGTAGAACGACACCATTAACATGCAATTCTTTGAGCAGGTCAGCTTAATAGGCCTACAGCACTGCCATGGTGTGCAGAGGCAAACCAGTCTGACCTGCTGCCATGTAGACCTTGCCTGTGAGTGGTAGCATGGTGTAGATGGAAGCTCCAGAAAGAATCACACTGGAGGGCAATTAGCAGGGTTGGGAGGGTTATTTTTAAAATGTATTCCACTACGGATTACAGAATACATGCTGTAAAATGTAATTTGGAACTTATTCCGTTAGATTAATTAAGGTCAGTAATGCATTCTAAATACTTTGGATTACTTCTTCAGCACTTGTAGATTTTTTCACTTATTTTTACCATTAAAATATCTGCCAGTGCAGGAAGACACGTTAAAAATAGTGTTGGGCGAAGTCCCCTAAATTGGCAGTTGACGATGTTAACAGTAAAACATTGCGATGGACGATGATATCGGGGGGTTATATAATTTCATAATTACATGAAAAATTATAATTTTCTTATTTTACTAACCCAACGAATGGCTCGTCGGTGCTTTATCAGTAGGTTGCACGACACGTGAAGCATTTTGTTTTTTAGCTTTCAATTAAGAAGAGTTGTGCACTTTTTATTTTAATATATCTCTTCACATAAATATATTTTCCACTTAAAAACTATAATTTCGTTATTTTACTCACTGATGAGCAAAAGGTCGAGGCAGAAATGAACATGTACCTGCAGGAAATGGCCATTGATGGGGAAGAGGACCCGCTGACTTGGTGGAAAACGAACGACAAAAGGTTTCCGTTAATGGCAAGATTAGAACAGAAATATCTGTGCATATGTGCTACCAGTACTCCATCAGAGCGGGTCTTCAGCACAGCGGGTAGTGTAGTTACTCCAATCCGCAGCTTATTAAAACCAGATAAAGTGAATATGTTGGTATTTCTGGCCAGAAACATCGAAATTTAAACATGGTCTATGGTGAAAGATATTAGACTTCTTTACGCATTTTTCGCCATCCGTTGCGGAGCTATTCGATTTTGCATATAATTTTTTAAACGTTCATTTGTGTAGTTCATATGACCACTTTACAATATTTCAATAACATAATTTATTTTGTAGCCTGTGCTGACGTTCGCTGGTCTGGATTTATCTTAAACTGCCGATTCAGTGTATACATGAGCTATGTGACAATGAGCAAGATTTTCTGAGACACTACAACTACTAATAATTAATTAATAAAGGCTATTTTCTTGTAGCCTACAACATAAAATATTTTAATCTAAATGTACAGTGTAAGACATGTAAAAAAAAGACAAGAAGCTAACAATGTCAAGATCAATATGTGTGCAGCCTGCCTGACACGGTATTTTCACAGACTAACACATCACGTCTCTGGCATATACCACAGTATTTAAAATAGCATATATGCATTAGTTATATTCTCAATTTAATTTACAGAGCAATCCCTGCAAAGTTTTTAGGTTAACTATAGAAGAGACTAGGATTAGTGAGTCACACTAGCAAGACTCGCAAAAGGGGGCGTGGCATCACGATGGTGGCTCTACATCGTGATGTTGGTCAGCCATCATCGGCACAACCCTAGTTAAAAATACATTCTCTGAAAAACCTAAATATCTTATGCAGTGTTGTTTGTTTCTAAAACAAGATAAATCAAATTGAGCTTGTTTTAAAGATGTTTAGATATTTTTACAGGAAAAAAATACAAAAATTATTATCAAGAATATGATTTTTGCCCTAATTTCATAGCTCTTACTAGAAAAAATAAATTATGATCCAACGTGAATTTTTTTGATAAAGAAATATGATCGTGCCTGGTAACGTGCATGTAAAATGGCTAGAAATATTATTTATATTTCTTCTGCTCCAAACTTACTTCAAACTTATCTGTCAGCTCATATGAATGTAACACATCATAAGAGTGTTTCACCGCTGTTCAGATGCACTTTGGATCGCATCATTTATATGTATAAATGTTTTTAATCTGAAAGGACTATATATTAAATGAAACAAATTACAAAAAAATGCAAATTAATCTCTTCAGTAATCAAAATACGTTTTAAATGTAACTGTATTCTAATTACCAATGATTTTAAACTGTAACTGTAGTGGAATACAGTTACTTATATTTTGTATTTCAAATATGTAATCCCGTTACATGTATTCCATTACTCCCCAACCCTGGCTATTAGGGCACTTTTACACAAACTGCCTCTGCATGTGATAGTGGGCTCCAGAGCCACATGGTGCTGCATCCCAGAAGTTGCAGTGAGGGGAGAGATGAGGTACCCAGCCTATTATAAATGCATCGGAAAACATTTTTTAAATCCAAAATAAACCTATTTGTCAACTCAATTCTTTTACAATAAAGGCTTTTATGAGTCAACATAAAATACTGTACTGAACAACTCACACATTGACTGAAAAATGACACCCCTTGTCTTGATGGAAGTAAAACACACAGTCAGGCACAACACTTTCCTCATGTAAAGCCATTTTATGATGGCTAAATAATATTTCTCAATTACCCACTCTCAATAATCTTCTTATTATTTATGTCCATAAATCCCTTTATTCTATTTTTTGCAGTCTCTTCACAGTTCTCCCAATAAGTACCTACCCCAGAGTAGGTAAAACTCCCTCAAATGGCGCTTTTCCATTACCAGTACCAGCTCGCCTCGGCTTGCCTCGCCTCGACTCGGCTCGCTTTTCGCTCCGTTTTCCATTGCAGACAGTACCGCCACAAATAATACCCGGTCGTCATAGCGACACCGCAGGAAACTGCCGTGACGTAATCTTATACGCGACACACATCCGCTACCCACACACACAGGACAATGGAGGAAATCGAGTGTATGCTGTTTTTGATCCTCGGGATGTGGCTGTTTCTCACAGCAAGAAGACAAACGTTGTTTCATGAGAGGCTGAGGGCAGCAAAACGAAACACTGCTGAAAAAAACAGGAGAGTTTGGGAATTACTACAGAGTTCAGACTACGAGACGAATCCGGTTGTTCAAAGCCGACGCAAGAGGTTAAGTTATGCTAACATAGCTAACGTTTGCATATGTGTAAATACTATACTATATGCAAAGTATTTAATCAACTTTGAATACTACACTGGACGGCTGACAGTAGAACAGCAGATCTACAACAAGAAAATATGTCGAGCACGGGTAGTGGTTGAAAACGCTTTTGGTAGACTGAAGGGAAGGTGGCGTTGCCTCATGAAAAGAAATGACTGTGATGTTACAATTGTGAAATCTATGATTCTTACTTGCTGTGCTTTGCATAACCTTTGTGAGAGTCACGGAGAGGACTATGACAATGACTGGGATGCACCTGCAGCAGCAGAGCCTGTGGTGGCAGTGGCACAGGGTGTTGAGGAGGAGGGCAGAGATGTACGAGAGGGACTGATGCGTTATTTTAATTGCTAAATAAATACATTATCATTAAATATGTTGTCTCTGCTGTTTTTCATTAAAGGTTATCACAGTATACAATCTGAAAATACTTGTTCAAACCCTTGTAAAAAAAGCAAACCATCAAAAAAAGACACTGTTTGTAATAAGTTTCAAAAAGGTTTTATTTAAACACGCATACAAATAGAAAAAAAATATAATATTAATATAAATTCACACATCCAACTATATACATATGTTACATGTAGTGCAAACATTTAATTAAAATAAACAAAGGGGTTTCAGTCCAGGGGCGGTGGAACAGCATCCCGCCGGTTCAGTGCCTGGACAAGCTGGCTCAGGGTTCCCAGAAAGGCGTGGTTGAAGGACGACATTGCAGCAATCTCCTCTCTCCTTAAAGCCGCTTCGAGTTCTCGGGCATGTGCTGCATCATCGAGTGCCATCTGTAAATGGCGCTCCCGCTGTGCCATAATAATAGTTTTGTAGGCTATATCTGCGCAAACTATTTAAAAATGGCGGAGTTATTCTGGATACTCCGTCTGGCGCGCGCAATGATGACGCAGTGAATAGTGACGATTCTCTCTGACCAATCAGCAGTCGGCATTGTTTTTCCGTCACATTTTAGTATCGCCTCAGCCCACTCAGAACCTCGCCGGAGGTGGTACGAAAAAAAGTACCCGAAAGCAGGTACAGGTACAACTTTTACACAGTGGAAAACCAAACAAAGTCGAGTCAAGTTGAGCCGAGGCGAACTGGTACTGTGTAGTGGAAAAGCGCCATAAATGGCTAAAAGCAACTACAGTTCCTCATGTACAAAAGTGACAACAGTGAAAACTAGCCCCTCAAAAAGTACCTAAAACAGGCTTTAGGTTTCTGCATGGGTAAAGGGATCAGGGCAGATAGGGAAATATCGTGCCTTGACAAGTGGAACATTCCTGTACACTGGACCAGCAGGTTATGGGCCTGCATCATAGTAATGTGAAATATTTATCACGTAGTCTGAGAATTTCGGACAGTTCTATTGTAAAACTATTCACTTGACAATGTAAGCTTAATTTAATTAAATATTGTTTGGTAATAAAAGAAATGAAAAAATACAAATAAAATGGCATCATCTTTGGCTTTATATCTAATAACGCTAATCAAATGTAAGGAAATATATGACATTTGTCATGTTATCTTCTTGGTACAAAAGGTTTCATTGAAGTACACAAGATGCTATTTGAAACATTCTCAAATCATGCTAGATGACATGATCATCAGGTTTTATACAAACTTGGGGAAAAACAGTCCATGCCAGCTCGAGTGCATGCTGTGGTTAAAGCAAAATGGCACATCAAATAATAATAAATTCTGAAATTCATGTAAATGTTTCAACTCAGATTTTTTATTAAATTGTTATACTAATAATATAATTTGTAATGAAGCAGTTTTTTCAATTCGAAAAATGCTAAATTAGAAGCTTTCGCTTGAGGTCTCAGTCTTTCAGAATCCACTGGTTGTCCTTCAGGGCATTGACTTATTACATATCAGACCTTTAAAACATAACTTATTTCTTGTCAGTCCAGTCATCTGAGAGTGAATGTGTGATTGTTTATTAAACAGGAAGCAAATTCCATGAACGTTACCTTCAGACACAGCCACGAAGGCCAGACCATTTAATTAACTAGAAAGAAATTACACATTAGACAAAACAGAAATACTTTTTACTATTAGAGAAACTTCTAGGGTGTCAATCAGGTACAAATTGGTATTGATTTTAAGGTTTAAAGGCACAAAAATGCTTAAAAGTTGTTTTGCATTGCTTTGACAGTTTACACTATTTTCATTGTTTACAAAGTTTTACTTTTATATACATATTTATAGTTGTTTAGGTGTATCTTGTATTCTCTCTTAACTTACTTGGCTTACCTTTTTTGTATTACACAAATCAGGTTTTTAAACAGGGTTGCACAACCTACAAATCTGAATAGAAAATAAAAAGTATATATATAATATTTAAATATTACATATTATATTTCTTGACCTACGGAGTTGGACAAACCTGAAATTAAAGGAATATCCCAGGTTTAATACAAGTTCAATTAAATTGACGGCATTTGTTACATATTTTTTAGCCCAAAAAAATATTTTGACTTGTTTTTCTTTTAAAATAAAAAATAAATAAATAATAAAATAAAACCTGGGTTACAGGGAGGCACTTACAATGGAAGTGAATGAGGCCAGTCTGTTAACATTAAAATGCATTAACACTATTAATTAAACATTAAAAAAATAGCAACAAGACATAAACAATATGTGTTAGCATGATTGTAGTGTGATAAAATCACTTACTAATATTTTCTGTGTAAAGTGATATCAAATTTTACAACTCCGTTGCCATGACAACATAACAACCTACACCTTAAAAACAATGATTTAAACAACGTTACAGCTCAAATAATGTACATGTTTTTATCAAAAGAATGAATGTAAGTGCTTTTATGAAATTATAAGCTTCACATTTTTGCCTTAAACCCTCTAAAATGTGCCCTTTCACATCCATTGTAAGTGGGATGAGTCTAAATAATTTTTTGTGGCAATCAAAATGATGCCACAAATACTGTCGATTGATCTTAACTTGTATTGGATGTGGAATATTTCTTTAAGCATCTCCTTTCACTGACAATTTTTTTAAGCCATTTCAAGCCACATTGTGTAGCCTACACTATTTGTGGAAAATCAGTGTGATGATGATGATGATGATGATGATGATGAATAAAAAGAAAAATCGCTATTTTTTATATTTAGCAAGTTTTTTCTTTTTTCTTTTTTTTTTTTTATCTTTTCAGAAAACATAGATCTTTTAAAATTCTTGGAGGGGGAAATGTTTACATACATCAGATTTTCCATTACTCTCTCCTGTTTAGTCCAATAAGAAAAGAAGAAAATATGACGTAAAGGCAGAATGTTTGTGTTGGCCACGCCCTCTGTTGGGTTACTATCGGTTAACGACGTCAATCGGATTATAAATATTCATCATTAACGGCGCCAATGCAAGACGTTGTTCAATCTCATTGGCTGTGTGCGGACTTGGAAGGCGCGTCTTTACTGAATGCTGTCAGTGGGCGTGAGATTGCCATTCGACGGGTTTGTGAGGGATTGGGATCTCCATAGTTAGATTACGCTAGGGAAGCGGGCGATTAAGCGCACACAGCCGGCCTGCCATGACACAAAGCTCCGCTAAAAAGATTCTGAATGGAGAGACCTGCCACCGGACGAGCCAAGCGAAGAAAGCGGCTAGCAACGGGTTCGTGAAGAACCACTGCTTTTTCCAGCAGCCGCTGAAGAGATTCCGCCGCCTGGCGGAGAAGGTGAGGCCGCCTTATTTGCTCTACACATACAGAAACACGCTCCAGTGTAGCAACACAGAGCCGCGTATTGTGTTTATAATAGTTTTACACTAGTATATTACACTGGCTCTCGTTTTAAGTATTAAAAGTTAATATCTGATGCGTTTGATTTGGGTTAGAAAAAAAACTTTATATTTATGTGTGTGACTGTTCTGTTGTTTCTCTCACTATGTGTATCGTTTAGGTTTTAACCTGATTATTTTCAATTATTTTCACGACCGAAATCAAAGTGGCTAAATTAATATAAGTATTACCTGTACAATTGTATTTTCCGCTTCTTTATTAATTTAAATTTTAAATTTAAATATAAAATATGAATTACCTTATATATAAAGAGATGCAAGTAGCAATTTCAGGGCAAAGCACACCAATGGCAAACATTTTCATTGAAGTTAGAATTCCGCTGATGATGATTTTAAACCGTTGAAAAAAATACATTAGTTTAAAGCAGCTCAGTAATTCTAATCCAATAAACTTTTTGTCAAATCCTGCAATCTCCTCACAGTCTGCTAGCTGTCAGTTCCATGGATGGGCTGAAAAAAAACGTAGTATTTGTACACAGCCCTGGCTCTGTAAATGTGACAAAAACAAAGTGGATCAGACCAATCCACAGAACTCTACTCCAGCCGATCAGCAACAGGGGGTGGTTCTTGTGCATGCACAGGATGGGGGGTGGGGGCAGAGCTAGAGGTAAATTAGAGGAGTGATG
The DNA here is from genome assembly GCF_025860055.1 of Xyrauchen texanus. Taxonomy (NCBI): domain Eukaryota; kingdom Metazoa; phylum Chordata; class Actinopteri; order Cypriniformes; family Catostomidae; genus Xyrauchen; species Xyrauchen texanus. The sequence goes on from NC_068303.1 coordinate 36,339,252, forward strand.
GCAAATCTGGCTGTTGCAAACTTTCTAAACTCCAAGGAGGACAAATGGCTGAGAAACGAATATAAACGAAAAAAAGAAGGATTATGATAAATTGAGGGCTAGGAGCTGTGTCAACATCGGCGAGGCTTTTCAGAGATGGTGAGACCTCCGAGAGGTAAAAGGCTTGAAGAAGTTTCTCTTTTTCCTTTCGATAGGTGGGTAACATCATTTTTGCTATGTTTCACTGAACCCGTATATTAGATTTAGTAGCAGGAGAGATGTGAGAGTCTGGAGCTGATATGTTTAAAATTTGGAGGGCGGAGCTTCCAAAGGAGCTCTGAAGGGAGGGGTGTTTGTTTTGGCAGTTGAGTTTGAATATCAACAGTGTTTCACAGGAATTGCCGAGTGCACCTTTAATGACTTGTAGTGTAAGAAAAGTGCTTAACTTTTTCCCAATAGGTGGCGCTGTATGGTATTGTCAAAGCTTGGTCACAGTTCCACATATGATGTTTCATGTCTCAGATCCTTATTGGCATCTTGACATATCATTTGTTTATATTTAAAGGTGCAGTCACATTTCTCTTCGTATGGTCAATTTTTGAGGGCAAAATACAGTTATACTGAACCTTTCTACTAAGCAGGGCCTACAGGTTTAGTATAAACTAGCTTAAAGGATTAGTTCACCCAAAAATGAACATTTAGTAATTGTTTACTCACCCCTTTTTTGTTATAACCCCATATAACTTTATTTATCTTTTTCCACATATATCATGGTTGTGATGATGTACACCAAGATTTGTGTCAACAGATAAGTCGACTACACGTCGGAACGTGGTTTAGTGTGGGGGAAATTGAATTGCTGTTCAGCAGTTCCAGTGTTATGGATGTGACATGATGTGAAAGCGTAAATTTTTACATCACATATAAATTACTCATGACCAGTATATCTAACCATTTGAATGGATAATTATAGACACCTGCAGATAGATTCCAGGCATCAAAAGAAATGTCAGTCTAAACTAGTTTTCTTCCAATTTAGTTTGGGAAATTAACTTGCGTCATGGACATGAGTTTTTGGAAGATGCACTTTGGGTATGCACATTCCAGAAATAATACAAGCCAAATAATGTAGGAGGGTTGGCACTCCTAAGAACATGTTTTTTTTTTTTTTGTTTTTTTTTTTACATAAATGGGGGTAAAAAACATTGTGTAAATAATTATGGTATTATCTCATAATTGTATATTCTATCATCAGCTTGTTAATTAATAAACTTGTATTACTTATCAGCATGGGCATATATTTAATGATAATATTTTTGGGAACACTTCACAAAACTTTTACAAATAAGTTTTACAAACATTAACAAATATTACTGTTTAAAGGTGCACTCCATAATTTTTTTTGTTAAATGTGCTGTTAATGAAAACTATTATAAAGTGTTTTTTTTTCTTATTAAATTGAGATGAATGGTTATTGGATGGAATTAATTGTTTGCTGTTAGGGTTGAGTTCATTGTTAACATAGGTGACCGGGTCAGGTTTCAGTTGTCTCTGTTTATATTGACACGAGCATGGGACATTTTGTGTAGTGTTCTTGTAACTGGAGAACAATATTTTGCAACCTGAGGATGTTTTACCAGAGGCACTTATGAGCACCATGGGAGCAACAACTTTTCCAAGAACATGAGTGTGATGTTAGGCTTGTTTTTCTAGTGCTGAACTGAGGCCCTAATCAAGATCTTTTCTCATATGACTTGGGTTTGCAGCATAACTTCTTGAAGATTACACTTGTAAAGCTCATAGCGAGCTAAACAAAAACCCTTCATGTACTCAATCACACCCTATTAAGTCGTTTCAGTTTGAGATAAAATTTCCAATCCACTTTAAAGCATTTTGTCCACCTTGATCCAGGAAGGAGTGGGATTTGTGCTAATGCAGGGCTTTATAAATTGGGCATTATACAAATTGCCAGTCTTAAATGTGAAGTATGTAATTTCTGTGCTACTAATGGACCAAATGGATTTGCAAAAATAAAGTATGTTTTCAAACAACCTTTGCCAACACCCCTTATAATGCCCTTTCACACTCTGGTTCCTTATGAACAAATAGGCCATACTAAATAAAAGGTGATAAATGTTTAACATCATAATAAACAAGACCACTATAACGTATACAAACTGGACAGGAAGCGTGGCAGAGGAATCAGGTAGTGCGATAACATTTAACGGGTTGTAGGGGGATCCAGCACATGAGGTACGAATTGTTCTTCTGGTAATTAGTAAGCGTAATGATGCATATTCTGTTTATCTTACGAATTTATTTGGAGCTCGATAGTAATGAGCTAACTTGTGTGGCAATACCTTGAGTGTAGCTTACCTGTTGAGAAGCAACTCAAGTTTGGCATCTCCAAGACATTTGTACCAAATGTACAAATCCATGTATTCCATCAATAAATATGATGTCTTGAAATCGCATGCATTATATTGCATATATACATATTAGGGATGCACCGAAATTAAAATTCTGGGCCGAAACCAACAATCCAGGATGCACTTGGCTGAAAACCGAAACCGAAATGTCCTTTTTTTTTTTTTTTTTTTTTTTACCTATTTAAGAAAAAAAATTAATATTTTTGTGTATAATTGTATTAACATTATACTTTTTCATTAATTTCATGAATTTAATGAATCTGAATTGAAAAACTACAAAGCAATAAAATAAATCACACTTTTATTGAAAGTAACACACCAATAATGGACAATTATTAAATATTATTCTTCATTCAGTTCTGTAAAAATCAAATTTTACAGATTTTATTAACAATTATCCAAATAATGTAAAGTTTTAGAAAACTATTATTATGCAAAACAACAGTCAAGTAATGAACTTAGCTAGCATCTTTCAAAAAGTTTAAATATGCAACAGTAATTTTAATTAAAACAAAAAGGCAGAACACAGAATGGCAGAGGGCCTCTATTCCACTGATCTATATATAACTATAATATATAATTATATATATATATAGATCAGTGCTGTATTCTGTTTATGTAAACATATGTCAAATCAAATCACTTTATTGTCACACTACCATGTACACAAGTGCAACAGTAGGTGAAATTCTTGTGTGCAGTTCCGAGCAACATAGCAGTCATGACAGTGACAAGACATATACCAATTACAATAAACAACATACTTACACAAAACAATTTACAAATCAAATGTACACATACTTACACAACACAATAATTATATACAATACACACAATATACAATACAATAAGGAGTATATGAAATATATATATGAAGTAGTATATTGAGGAGAATATGTTGACAGTCCAGTGTGAGATATGAGATGAATAAAGTGCAGTGCTAATTATTGATCATGATAGATCAAGTGTTCAACAGTCTGACTGCTTGGGGAAAGAAGCTATCATGTAGTCGGCTGGTGCGTGTCCTGATGCTGCGATACCGCCTGCCTGATGGTAGCGGTGAGAGCAACCCATGACTCGGGTGGCTGGAGTCTCTGATGATCCTCCGAGCTTTTTTCACACACCGCCTAGTGTACATGTCCTGGAGGGAGGGAAGCTCACCTCCGATGATGTTTCTGGCAGTTCGCACCACCCTTTGCAGGGCTTTGCGGTTGTGGGCAGTGCTATTGCCGTACCAGGCAGTGATGCAGCCAGTCAGGATGCTCTCTACAGTACTGGTTTAGAACCGTGTGAGGATGTGGTGGTTCATTCCAAACTTCCTCAGCCGTCTCAGGAAGAAGAGGCGCTGGTGAGCCTTCTTCACAATGGCCTCAGTGTGGACGGACCATGTGAGTTCTTCAGTGATGTGGACACCGAGGAACTTGAAACTGCTGACTCTCTACCGGTGCTCCATTGATGGTGATGTGGCTGTGTTCTCTGTCTTTCTTCCTGAAATCCACCACAAGCTCCATGGTTTTACTGACGTTGAGGGAGAGGTTGTGCTCCTGACACCAGCGTGTCAGAGTGTGCACCTCCTCTCTGTAGGCTCTTTCATCATTGTCAGTGATCAGACCTACCACCGTCATATCGTCAGCAAACTTAATGATGGCATTGGAGCTATGTGTTGCCACACAGTCATGCGTGTATAGGGAATACAGTAGGGGCTCCAGTGTTGAGGGTCAGTGATGAGGAGATGTTGCTGCCCATTCTAACCACCTGACGTCTGCCTGACAGGACATCCAGGATCCAGCTGCACAGCGAGCCGGTTAAGCCCAGAGCCCGGAGTTTCACATCAAGCTTGGAGGGCACTATGGTGTTGAATGCTGAGCTGTAGTCTACAAACAGCATTCTCACATATGTGTTCCTTTTTTCCAGATGGGAGAGAGCAGTGTGTAGTGTAGATGCAATGGCATCATCAGTGGAGCGGTTGTTGCGGTAGGCAAACTGCAATGGGTCCAAAGAGGGGGGGGAGAGCAGAGCAGATGTGATCTCTGATTAACCTCTCAAAGCATTTGCTGATGATGGGGGTCAGAGCAACAGGACGCCAGTCATTTAAGCAAGTGATTGTGGCTTGCTTCGGTACAGGCACAATGGTTGATGTTTTGAAGCATGTGGGGACTACAGACAGGGAGAGGGACAGATTGAAAATGTCCGTAAAAACACCTGCCAGTTGATTCGCGCACGCTCTGATGACGCGGCCCGGAATGCCGTCTGGACCCGCGGCTTTACGGATGTTCACCCATCGGAAGGATCGGGTTACATCCACAACAGAGACGGAGAGTGAATCAACCTCTGTAGCGTCAGCAGCGAGTGCTCTCTCCGCGAGGGCGGTGTTACTGTCCTCAAAACGAGCATAAAATGTATTAAGTTCGTCCGGGAGAGATGCAGCGGTGTTCACAGTGGAGTCTTTATTCCGTTTGTAGTCCGTGATGGTATTAATTCCCTGCCACATGCTTCTAGAGTCAGTGGTGTTGAACTGACCTTCAAGTTTGTGCCTGTACTGGCGTTTGGCTTCACTGATGGTGTTACGGAGGGCATAACTGGCTTGTATACGCTCCTCCGTGTTAGAAGAATTAAAAGCGGAGGACCGCGCATTGAGTGCCGCTCGAACCTTGCCGTTAACCCATGGTTTCTGGTTGGGGTATATCCGTATTGTTTTGGTCGGAACAACATCCTCTACGCACTTCCTGATGAAACACGTTACGCTGTCAGTGTAAACCTCGATGTCGTCATCAGAGGCGGACTGGAACATCTCCCAGTCAGCGTGATCAAAACAGTCTTGTAGCGCAGAGTCTGATTGGTCTGACCAGCACTGGATCGTTCTGAGGGTGGGTGCTTCCCGTTTCAGCTTCTGCTTGTAAGCGGGCAAAAACAGAACGGAAGAGTGGTCCGATTTGCTAAATGGGGGGCGGGGGAGAGATTTGTAGCCATCCCGGAAAGGAGAGTAACAATGATCTAAAACCCGGTCCCCTCGTGTGTTGAACTTTATGTGTTGGTGGTATTTTGGAGCGATTGTTTTGAAGTTGGCTTTGTTAAAGTCCCCGGTAACAATGAACGCAGCCTCAGGGTGCGCGGATTCCTGCTCACTCGGTCGGTGCACGGAAAAGCCAGTGATTTCGATGGCCGAGTCTGGAATCTCCGCAGCCAGCCAGGTTTCTGTAAGGCAGATAACACAGCAATCTCTCGTCTCTCGTTGGAAAGAGATCCGCGCTCTCAGCTCGCAGAGCTTGTTGTCCAGAGACTGAACATTTGCCAGTAGTATACTGGGTAGCGGGGGTCGATTTGCACGACGTCTTACTCTGATGAGAACGCCGGCTCGTTTTCCTCTTTTCCTTCTGCGTTTCCGCGGCCGAGCAGCCCAGACAAAGGGCTCCGCCGGCGTGTTTGTAAACAGCGGGTCGGCATTAAGGAATTTGAAGTCCGGTTTTCGATGTGAAATTGTAGAACCAATGTCCAAAAGCGTTTGGCTGTCATAAACAATAAGGCAGACAACATCCAAGACAAAAAAACAAAGAACTGTAAACAAAACAAACAATAAACCGCAGTGTTGTAACGGAGCTCGCAACGCAGCAGCAGCCATACTCGGCGCCATCTTGTTGTGTACACTTTAAGTGAAAATGATTGTGCAAAACAACAGTGCAAAACAGCAGTAATTGAACTAAATCCAACCTCAACTGTAAACGACAGATTGTGAAAGAACAAGTGTAATGTAATTGCTATACACATCAAATTGGACCACTTTCTATTTAACTACAAGTGACAGGTTTGTCTTCAAGAACAAAAGTTGCTAAACTTTCTGATAGTCTCTCCTGTCAGAAGGCTCATCAAGAACATGAGATGCTGCACTGAATAGACTCTCACTCTCTGTGCTGGTGCTTGGGCAGATAAATGCCTGTGCGCAATCCGTGCAAGCAAAGGAAAGCGTTCTTAGTTTATGCGACCGTAGTCAAGGGGATTGTCGCTTCTGGCGTAGTTCAGCTGGATACGCCTCAAGTTGTGGTGTAGCTGCGCTAGTTGTGGCACTGCTGTGGATCGGGCGCTTTCCTGTAGAATCTCTTGCTGTACTCTGTATATAAATATCTTGAAAGTTCTGCTGAACAAACACTGCAGATCGCAAATTTGATGTCCTTATCAGAAACTTTGAAGAATTTCCACACCGCTGACATGATCGGCCTTTGTTTGGTAGCACCGTGATAAGGGCTAGATCGATCCAGAGTGAAATCAGAGCACTGAGGGGCGGGGTGAGGAGGTATATATTTTCGGCTCATATTTTCAGCCTTTTTTCTCTTTCGGCCGAAAACCGAAAGTGCCATTTTCGGCCGAAATTTCGGTGCATCCCTAATACATATATTACATTTATTGTTTACATGCATAATTTGCACTGTTTTCAAGTATTAATATTGAAAAGTAAAACAAGTGCTGTCTCTTTAAGAATAGCGGCAGTTCAGTGAGCATCTCACAGAAGTTTAGTTTAGCATACATTAATGAGAGCGGAGTTTACGCCGGTTTCACATCGCAAGCTTGACCGAGACGTTAGCATAGCATTATATAAACCATACTTCTGATTTAGATCTATAATTGAAATATTTTATATTGGTTTAAATTGTTAATTCTCCTGGAATTTCTTTTTTTTTTTTTATTTGTTTTTCAGATGTACTCTAATTCATACAGTATAAACACACTAGACTACAAATATATGTTTATTTTGTGATTCGTGTACTTTTTTTGTGTCAAATCACATTCATTTTATCCATCAACAGTGAATGGTCACTTTAATTGAGCGCGAGCGGTGCTGCAAAATTAGACTTTGAGCCGAAACCCGCACTGCAGCTCACTCAACGCTCGCACTACGCTCTGACGCCCTGCTGACACTTCCGATGTGAATGGTGTAACCTGCTAACAGGGGTGCTGAAAGAAATACGTTCTACTCACGCGCCGATCACACTTGCGATGTGAAATGGGCGTTATGGCTTTACTGTTGTCATTTGTTGTACTGTCCCGTACTTTGCACATGTTTGCACGTGCACTTTATATAGGTATTTTATATATGTATTTTATATAGGTATTTTATTTAGTTATGTGGTCCTGTGTTGGTCCTTTGTTGTTTTTATGTAGCACCATGGTCCTGGAGGAACGTTGTCTCGTTTTGCTGTGTACTGTACTAACTGTATATGGTTGAAACGACAATAAAAAACACTTGACTTGACTCCTGGGACCTCATTCCACCCCCTGTAAATCATCCTTTTTCTAGATTTGTCCTGATTTGTTGCATTAGATATGTTATATTTGAAAAATAAAAGTTTCCAAATGTATTTTATTCTATTATCTTCTAATTCTCTTGAAAATATTTGGAAAATTTGACACAATCTGAGAATTTTGTTGATACATTTTTTGTAGATATAAGTGCCGAGTCTCTATAAAGATCCGAATATGTAAGTGTTTGAAATTCCCATGCATTGAAGGTTAAATATATATTTCTTTTTGTTTTTGATCAACAAAAGGCTATGAAAAGAGACCATCCCTATAATTTGTGAAGTCACTTTGGTTGAAACCTGTCTGCCAACTGTTCACTCCTACGTTGCCCTTGAAAGTTAATGTGCTACAATAGTTTCGTTTATTGACACACATCCAGTATTGTACCCAAAGTAATGTTACACCTATAATAAAATGATTTGTTTTAATCTAGGTTACAGTAGAAGCCTCACAATAGACCAAATAAGCAACATTGCTCTCATGGGACTAGGAGTACAGTGATAATGTTATTGTGATATTTGTTGTGCACTTTGTAATCACACATTTGCTTAAGGGGTTTTGTATGTTCACATATTTATGGTATCATCAATCCATCTATTTTATTTTTCAGCAGAACCATCATGTTTCATGCACTTCAGTGCTTTACAACAAACCATTAGTGGAGTCATTTGAGGAGACGCCATTGCTTGTGGCCGTCTTCACCTACATGGGCTATGGCATCCTCACCATTTTTGGATATCTGCGAGACTTCCTAAGGGAATGGAAGTTTGAGAAGTGTCACCTGGCCAGAGAGAGAGAAGAACAGAAGGTAGAGTTAAAACTTAAAAAATCTGTTTGTTCATGGTGTTTGCTAAGGCAAGCATCACGGTAGGTTAGGGATGTGAACAAACTTCTGACTTTAAGTTTGTGTGACGGACATGAATGAGGGATCTCTGTTCAGGGACCAGAACATCATAAAGACTCAGTGGGCTTGTTTGTTTTGTTCATCAAGTAACCACCCAGAACACCCTAGCAACCACATAGCAATACACAAAAAAACACTCGGAACACCTTAGCAGCATCATACCAATGCACTAGCAATCACCCACAACAACTTGGCATCATGGTGGCGATTTTTGCAAGGCCAAATGCCACTCACATTTTCTTTAGGATCATTCTTCTGCAATTATAAAAGTTAGTCCTGGTGTGTTATCTCTTTTATATTTTGTTCCCAGGATTTTGTTCCACTGTACCAGGACTTTGAGAACTTCTACACCAGGAATTTGTACATGCGGATCAGAGATAACTGGAACAGGCCCATATGCAGTGTCCCAGGAGCCAAGATGGACCTGGTGGAGCGGGTCACAAATGACTACAACTGGACCTTTGAGTGAGTCTCCTTACAGCTTAAATGAGCGTGTGGTACACTTAATGAGCATGGAGTGGATTTTAGACGACTTATATTCTCTCTATTAAAGACAACATGAGACAATTGCACTTCAGCAGGAAGTAATGTAGAGCAATTTGATTGTATTATTTAAATTGGGATTTGACGTTATTGTTTATTATTTTTTCCCTCCCTTCACAGCCTTTATTGGATTAGCAGTAAAGTCATTTCAGAGCTGGAGAAAGTCGTTCAATTTTGATGAAAGAGTTTTAAAACTTTTTTTTTATTTAGAATAGCATGCACTGATGAATCATGCACAAAAAAAACAGGGATGTGTGACCAAAATTGAACAAGTGCCTTGAGCTTTGCAAAAGAATAGTGTTCTGTTTTGATCATTTTTGAAAAATGTTGCACTGTACATTTTATTGTAATCAAGAACATCAAACTCATCAAATTGCCATGTGTCATATGTTGTTGGAAAGTTCTCAGAGTAAAATACAGCCAGCCTATTTGTTTTATTCACAGACAAAAATAAAGCGAGTAATAGCCAAGTACATATTTTTGAAATGGATGTTTCATGTGAACAGATGTTGCTCTTATTCTGCATCTTCACTTATAACTTCACGACAAAATAAACCAAATATAAAATAACACATGCTGTAACGGGTTAAGGATGGGCAAGGAGGAGGTGGGAACCAGCTGAACAGTAAACAAAGTTTAATAAGAAACTCAACATAAAACAAACATAAACAGACATTAAATGCATGCGTTTCTCTCTGTTGAACCGGCATCTCCGGCTGCCCCATATCTCACTCTCCCACTGATCAGCTGGTTCAGCACCGGCTGTGCTCAATCATGGCCCGGCCACGCACTCCTCCATCACAATGCGTTGCATGGAGGATGTAATTATCTTTCAAATAAGCCAAGACAAGGTAATCGGATGCATAGATCATTAGATAATTGACACAAAGCACAATATGCGCACAGCATCTGGCTATCTGGCACCAACAATCATGGCACGGTCCAAATCACTGAGATCACATTTTCCCCCATTCTGCTGGTTGATGTGGACATTTCTGACCCGAATCTCCATGATTTTATACACTGCACTGTTGCCACATGATTGACTGATTAGATAATCGCATGGATGATTGGTGGTACCAGACAGGCTGGTTTGAGTATTTCTGTAACTGCTGATCTCCTGGGATTTTCACACACAACAGTCTCTAGAATTTACTCCGAATGTTGCCAAAATCAAAAAGCATCCAGTGAGCAGCAGTTCTGTGGATGAAAATGCTTTGTTGATGAGTGAAGTCAACAGAGACTGGCCAGAATGGTTCGAAATTACAAAGTCTACAGTAACTCAGATAACCGCTCTGTACAACTGTGGTGAGAAGAAAATAATCTCAGAATGCTATTTTGAGATGCAGGTTGGTGCTGTTTTGGCGGCACGAGGGGGACCTACACAATATTATGCAGGTGGTTTTAATTGTGTGTGTGCGTACATACACACAGTATTTGTGGTCTGAATTAAAAAAGATTTTTCAGATGTTCCACATTTTTTGTACTGTTTTCTTTCCTGCAGACACACAGGGAAGGTTCTGAAGGGTGTCATTAATATGGGCTCATACAACTACCTCGGCTTTGCAGAGAATTCCGGCACATGTGCTGATGCTGCTTCTGAGTGCACTCTGATGTATGGTGTGGGGGTGAGCAGCACTAGGCATGAAATTGGTAATGCACACTTACTTTGTTTCAGTCTTTACTTTCATTTATCTGGTGTTTTTGGAGATATGTACTGTGGGTACTAGATTGTAATAGAAAGTAGAATAGTTTTAAAGTGGCCATATCATACAATTTTGTAGAATTGTATTTTTTAGCAACTGTTAGTTAAGTGTCTCTGCACCAAAAACAGTTAGATTAGTTGTACATGACCATTTTCCACCATCTCTGTTGTTGATGCTCTACATGTTCTACATAATAATTAATGTAATGACAGACACAAACTTGAATTATATATTTACTTTTGTACTTTATTTCAGTTATGTAGTACAACCACAAATCTTGCAAATATCAAGGCATGAAGTTGCAGTGCAACAACTTTTGTAACCTGTAGCAAAACTTGTGCACTTGTAAATCCAAATGCAAGAGAGTTGACAACCGACGAAACAATAGATGCCGAACCAATCAAAACTGATTATATTACTGACTTATGTGATAGATTTCTACTTTATAAAGAATTCAGAGTAAGTTATAATAAATCTACGTACCGCTGCACCAGAAATAGTATATTAATCAAATCAGAATATAATTAATTGCAATAAATCATTTTAACCGTAATCATTTTGTTAGTTATAGTTAAAGGTCTGTTTAATTAGTTAATCTATGCAGATCAATAACAAGAATGAAGCAGTACGAAATGACACTTTTCCTGTGCTTCAACAGGAAGTGAACCTTTTTTTTTTGTTTAATACATAATTGCCTGATTGCAATTATTTTGCTCGAATTTTGATTATTAGATTTCCATGATCATTGTGCACTTTGATTCCAGTGACATATTGCCATGTAAATAAGGAAATTTTAAGTGAAAAATGCACATTGTGTTCAACATTATCATCTTTATTTCACAAGTTGGTCTCTTACAATATTTTTAGGAATATTACAGTTATTAATACTTTTTCTTATTTTCCTTGGAAATGGAATTTGTGGCATGACATCTGGCTGAATGGTCACTACCCATGTAGTTTTACAGAATGCAGACATCTTGCATAAATATTTATTTAGAGAATGATCTCATTGCCATCTCTAGACATTTAATGTCGTTGCACAAGTCAAGGTATGAAGATTTGAGTGGTTGAAAGACCAGATTTGTGGTTGTACTGCAAATTAAAGAAAAAAAGTAAATATGTAATACTAGTTGTCGTTGTATTTATGTGAATTACATTTTACACATTTGTGACTATATGTCTGCAACTTTGAATTTTGAACACAGGTTTTTGATTATTGTCTGTGAGTGCAGATTGTCAAATGTTTTTATTTGTTGTTGTTGTTTTCACATCAGGCTGTGCATGTAAATTTCAAGTGCAGATATTTATTGTACGAGTTCTCAAATTCAAATCTATTGAAGTCTACAAGGCAAGATTTTACACTAGAATGGACATTAAAATATACACTCTTTTTAAAACATCATCACAAGACTGTACACGTGTTGATTGGTGTGAAAAAATCACTTACTTGTCTGGCATATACAAACTCCTGTCATGAAAAGCCAGTTAACACAGTAACTTTCACATATTATAAGCAAATAAAGGGACAGTTTACATGTGCAGGTATCACGTCAGTAATATATACACTATGCTGCCAGAGTTTGTGGACACCTGAAAACCTTACTTTAGAGCTCAAATGAAATATTTTATATGGAATAATTAATATGTGAGCTGTAATCTACTAGCTGTAGATTTTTGCTGTTAAACCCGCCAGTACATTTGCCCCATAGACTTCCATATTTGTGAATGTTAAAGAGAATGTTTACTTATTGAAATGTTTGAAAGCAAACAAGCAAGAAAATACCTGTTTTCCATGGTATGAAACCTTTTAAGAGGGTTATGAATGATGGTATAACTGCATCATTGAAATCTTTCTTCTCTCTTTCAGGTAATCTTGACAAGCATGAGAAGCTGGAGAAGCTGGTGGCCAGGTTTTTAGGGGTGGAATCATCCATGGTGTTTGGAATGGGCTTTGCTACAAACTCCATGAATATTCCTGCACTCACAGGCAAGGTAATTTGTTTACACTTGATTTGTTTACACTCGAAGCTACTGCATCAGCCTCTGATTTTTTTTTTTATGGCCTTTTCTTTAAGCTCAAACAATAAGTCAAATGGAATGCTAAGTTTCCTTTTTACATCAAAACCAAGTAGGGTGGGAAGGAACATTTGAGGATAGGGAGTTTTGTTTTTGCTCTTTCTTTTTCCAATGTACATGCCTGTTCCTTAAGAGAGTGCTTGGACCCACACAGGAAGTTAACTCATAACTGGGTCACGTAACATATTTCTGGAAATTGTACACACACACATTCCCGACTTTTTGACAGCAGATTCATGTGTTTATAAGTAACTTTCATAGGGCCCTATGATTTCCATGTTGCGGAAAACACAAACTGAATCATGTTATCCAGTCTTTTGGTGTGTCTCAATTAGCACAATTGTTCAGAAGTAGGGCTGGGTATTGTTCAAATATTTTCGATTCCGATATCTTGACTTCGATACCGGTTCCTAAACGATACTTCTTTTCTATACTTTGCAAGACACCTTGCAAAGACACCTTGATTTCAAACTTTGAACTATATTTTTTATTTATTTTAACTAAAAGTTCAAGTGAAACTGGAAAAAAAATAAGTTCATATAAAATGTGTTGTTCAACTTTTGAAAGATGGTTTTACAACAGTGAACATCTCACTGGCAAAGAAGCGTCATCCGTGCATTCTCTACCCGTCGGGTATTTCGTTATCCAGGAAAATATATCATGTGTGTGAATAAATTCATTTAGTTACCTTGTTCATGATATATATATATATATATATATATATATATATATATATATATATATATATATATCTCAATGACATCGGAAACCTTGGGGCTGAGGGATTTGTGAATATTCTTGCTTTATTGATTTTGCATTGTTTTTTGCATTGAAAATTTAATTATTTATTTAAAAAATGAAAAAATTTTATCAAATACATTTCTAAATTCAATTTGCACTCCAAAAGAAAAAGCAAATGAATAAATAATAAAGTGATAAAATTTTATATATATATATATATACGTAACCACCTTTTAATTTACCGTCAGGCAAGAATCCGTCTAAACATGCAGGCGGAAAATTACTTACACAAATGAAGACATAAAAACAATTATAAATGTAAAAATAATAATTCTAATGATGATGATAATCACTGAAATATAAATCATGGTTCGAGGTGAACGTGTTTGTATTATTTTATACGTTTTGTATTATTTTATATAGTTTGTATTATTTTACAGGCTGCAGAGTTGCATTCACAATAAACTGCTCTGTGGAAATAAAGTGAACTGAACCCAAAGCACCTCCTGAACTGAGACGTCTGAGGTCATTTGCAGCACTCATAAAAAATACAAATCGGAAGGCAGAAACAAAGTGTGAGATCTTTAGAGGCGCGTGAGACTGCACGCTTCATATATGCACATATACAGCTTTTCTGTCATCTGTACTTAATAATATAATAAAGAGTGTTTCTTCAAATGTGTGTCTTTGTGTCTATGGGCAAATTATTTGTAATATTAATTTGATAATATTAATAGTCATAATAATAATAATAATAATAAGAATAATTTAAAGATTAATGTGAAAATGAGGCAAATATCGTCATGACATGGTCAAAGGCATCAAGCTATTGGTGAATCACTCTGACCATCATTGATCCCGAGATCATCGTCTGTTTGCTCAACCCGAATGTGAATTTCTCTCTGTAAATTAACACAATGTTCAGACAGTCTCTTGTTGTTTTTTTCCAAAACATTCAGGATCATTACCGCTTTTCCCTGAGTCGCTGCGGCTCGCTTCCTGCGTGCGCTTGTAAAAAAATATATTTTAAAGGCTCATTATTGTACTTTAGTATTTCTCTGTAATATAGAACAATGTTAACAATATTACTGATAACATTCTTTTTCAGCCCTGGAACTCAAACCATTTTCTGATGCTAGTATTTTTCCTTGATGCCTAAACACAGCCAATCATCATCACTTTTAGATTAGCATGCTATATACTTCTCACTGACGTTGACGAGATTCACCCCTTAGGTATCGAAATCGACTACTCGATTGTGTAGAGGCAATTCGGTCGGTGCCTAAAATGTATCGGACTCAATACCCAGTGCACTGATCAGGGAGTCAGCCATTTTTATTGCTGTCAAAATTGCAAAAACATTCTAGTGCACTGAAATGTTTGCTCCCTAAATAAATCCCACAATGCACCGTAAAAACGTTGCTCACTATGTTCCCTATCTGGAAACATCATCATGTCTTTAGAGTCATTAGATGATGATCAAAAGTGTAAATCTATTAAGTCAAAGCCTTATTTTCTGAAGATTCAAACATACACAGCGATGGTGCTGATTAATAGCAGCTGCGCTTCAGTGCGCAAGCTCGTTAACGTGTCACGGGTGATTGAATCATAAAGTGTCCCAGTGTTCAGTGGATGAGCACCTTTGCCCGTGCCCGAATTTGTGTTCACCATATACTGATTCATGACATTGGGAGTTAGGGAGCTGATTGAGACACAGGGATAAACAGAATTAACCATAAAAGGTGGTATGTTGTGGAAATTGACATATTTGAGATTAAATTAATGTATAAATGCACAATCAAATTAAATCATGATATGTCCTAGTTTGATGATTAAACCTCGAAAGGCTGAGAGTTAATTAAACAAATACCCTATAAGGTCTTATGCACAGCTATACTGCTGAGCTGCGTGCTTCAACAGGAAGTGAATGTGAGCTGCTTATACACTAACCGCATCATTAACATCATGTGCGCTCTGTATGTATAAATGACAACGAGCATAGCACTTTTTTTCACTGTGAACTGCAACGCATGCAGAGTGTATATTCGTATAATTAAATCAAAGCCTTTTGTGGTTTAATAAGCAGTGGAAAGGGATTCGTGGAAAGGAGGCAGCGAGAACCGGCTTGATTATGTAAATAATAGTTTAATATAGAACTGAACAAAAAGACAAACACACACACAGGTGTCAGGCAGCTGCCCGTAAATCTCTCTCTCTGTCACACTGCCGTCTCTAGTCTGCCCTTATCCCTCTCGAGGGCTTGATTAGCCTGATTAGAATGCCCTCCACCCTGCTACTTTGGGTTTTTCTGTAACTGCTGATCTCCTGGGATTTTCACACACAACAGTCTCTAGAATTTACTCCGTATGGTGCCAAAAACAAAAACATCCAGTGAGCGACTGTTCTGTGGACAGAAATGCCTTGTTGATGAGAGAGGTCAACAGAGAATGGCCAGACTGGTTCGAACTGACAAAGTCTATGGTAACTCAGTTAACTGCTCTGTACATCTGTGGTGAGAAGGATGTCATCTCAGAATGCTATTCTGAGATGCAGTTTGGCGCTGTTTTGGCAGCACGAGGGGGACCTACACAATATTTACACTAGAAGCGCCGAGCCATTGTAATTTACGAACAGCTTGAATTCAGAGGTCTGATGACCGGCTAGTCTTCAGACAGGGACACTGCTACTGACACATAATGATCGCTAGATGGCGCCTCTTGAGCGTAGCCAATGGATTGGTCTTAACACTCGGGGGTCAACGGACGTTTCGTCATTACAGCGGAAACAACATAATATTCTCCATCATTTTGGGGCATACAGATAAGTGTAAGACATCATTAGAGACTATAAAGGGTCTACTTTTATATGTGTACACTCACAATAACAACAAAACCTTGTGCTTTTGTAAAATAAATAAAATAAAAAGGGTGAGCTATCAGACGTCTCTGTCTCCATGAGCATATTTCTGAAACGCGTCACAAAAATTAACTGAAACTCTGCAAATACTTATCACACATACATGAAGCATATGTCTAAATAAAGCTTAAAATGTCTAAATAAAACAATTCAAATTTAAAACAAATATTCTCCTGCAATGTAATCTGTATGAAACAAAGTGATGTACAGTTTTTACTGACTCAGCGAATTATCTCTAATGTGATCACACCCACAGGCAGAGTGTGCCATTCATACGCTAATGTGCCGAGATGATCAAATCAAATGATACACGCCCCCGACTGTGCCTTGAAAATATATAGTTCATTCACTTATCTGCATGTTTGGAAGACAGCACGATACACAAGTGAGAAAACTCCTGGATAGTGATGAAGAGTGAACATTTTTGGGAAGAGCGGAACTCCAATGAGTAAGAGTAAGTCATTAGTTGACATGCTATTTTATATAAACATGTACATAGTTTACTAGTGGGACTATTTCCAGACTTGCCAGCCAGGATTCAGAGTATTGACATTTGAAATATATCCTAATAAGCAAGTTTTAGTTACATTTTAAATGCTGTTTCAGCTAAAGCAGGTATTTAAATTGTATGCTGTATGATATAAATATGATATGTAATATGATATTAAAATAATATGAATGTTTAGATTTTTATTTTAACTAGTGTTTATGCTGCCTCATTATCATCAACAAAGCTTGTGCTTGCAAATATGTGTTCAGGTTAAATGAGTAAAATGCACTTTAAATATGCCCATATTAGAAAATCACCATCTTATAATGATTTCTGAAGGATCATGTGACACTGAAGACTGCAGTAATGATGTCGAAAATTCAGCTTTGATCACAAATAGGATTTTACAGTATATTCAAATAGAAAACTGTTCTTTTAAATTGTAAAAATAGTTCAAAATATCATTTTTACTGTGTTTTGGATCAAATAAATGCAGTCTTGGTGAGCCAAAGAGACTTCTTTTAAACGGTAGTGTAGATCTAAAATGAAGTAATGTCTTTTTCTAAAGAAAATGTATAGTCAGATTACTTCTTTTAACTTAAAACTTGATTTTGATCATTAAGTCTCCTCACATTCATTCTCTTTCTGTCACATTCCTCAGTGATAGGTCCAGGGGAGGGGTCTTTTGTCTCCTCAGGTGTGAATTACAGTCAATATTCATTATAGTTCACGCCTCCTCGCATATGACATTTCTAACACTAAAAGTGTCGTTTTGTATGAATGAGTGATCAGGATAGTTTTCACATCATTTTGTAGCAAAAACTCTAGGCTACAAGATCCAGTTCTCAAAAGGCTTGTGGACAAATGTTTAGTATGTGTTATATGGCCTTATTTCAATGACTTAAAGATTTAGTTTTTTCAAAAACCATGCATAAATGTTATTTTCTCAAAAATACAAACATGTAGAGTACATACATGTTGCTCACATATTATTGTAGCCCAGTTTGTGCTGAATGCAGTGTTATCAGATTTTAGCCATTTAATGTGTTTTTAAGCAACTGAAAAAGCACAAATGTCAAGGAATGTCAAAACTTCTCCAGGGCACAAAACACCCTCAGAACCCAGAGGGTTAATTCTGTATTATTAATTTCCTTTTTATGAAGTTTGAGCCCTTATGAAAATTAACCACAGTTACTGCAACCATAGTTACTACAATATTACTATAGTAAAACCATGTTTAATTTTCGGAAGGAAGAGTCACTGTCGTTGTGATTTAAGGAGCATGTGTGCTGGGTTGAAAATCTCGAATTCTAGTTTGCATCAAGTGTTGTTCTATGGTAAAGCAACAAAAAATCGTCAGCATGAATCGACACATGGCAGACGTGTTTACTTCAACGATTCATCGAAAGTAAAGCTCTGCCTGAATTCTGCAAAGCATTATCAGCGGCTCCTGATGCGTGTATGGTTTAGTCCCACTTAAATAGTGTTTAGCTTCCCATCATAACTACAGAAAGCATACTGTGTGATTATGGGGAAGAATTGCATCAAGTGGTAGATATAGGTAAGGACTTCAGATAAATAACATACTCCTCTTTGGCATATGTTGAAATTGGCTCTTAACACTATTTGATGTACAAAACAAGCACAAATGGGACTTGCAATAGAAATCAAGTATGTTTCAGGCTTTGCAAGGCATGTTTTACTTGCCACAGAAGTACACCAAATCTTAACTATCATTGAATGCAAAATGAGAACATTTTTGCTTTGACATTTGTGCTTTTCGTGGTGAGTTTAAAGTGGTGCACAATGCTGGTGTTTCAGCCTTGACATGAATCATGAACACAGCTTCACGATTGCAGTAGCAAAGTGGATAGCCACAGTCTACAGACAAATTTATATTGTGGAGGATGACAATTTAATGCCCATTGCAATAAATATGCAACCTAAGTGGAGACTAGCTCTTTCAATTAGTCAAAACTACCACTTACACTTTGGGAAACGTTTAATGTTACTTGAATTGGTGCTATTTTAGTGCATTGTCTTTATATTGTGGAAGGCTTTGTTTGGAAAATTGTAATAAGCAACGGTCATCTGACCGTTGTGCTTTAAGAAAAAAAAAAAAGACCTTTGCACTCGATCAAGTTCCAGGGCCCTACTTTCTTGACTTTTCCTAGATATTTGAGTTTTATTGCCCAGTGCACTTAAATATTCAAAACTGAGCCAAGAAAATCTAGTTTAAAGGTATTTTTCTTCCAATTCTGTGAATCGACTGTAGCGCCATATTTATTTGTGCCATTCAAGGATGTAATTCTCTTTTCTCCCAGCAGATGGCTGACTAATGTGTGTGTGTGTGTGTGTGTGTGTGTGTGTGTGTATATATATATATATATATATATATATATATATATAAATAATAGCTGCTAGACTGCCCCGGGAGGTGCATGCCTCGCTTTGTGTCTGGCAAGTTTTTCACCGCAGTGAAAATTTTGTTTAAGCCTAAATGCCAGCAAACATGGAATGAGGCAGAATATTTTGTTAGATAAAAACATGTTGTGAATTTTAGAAATGATTACATCTTTTTTCAATACATTTTGACTTTTGGACTTTACAACGCTCTGGAGTTATTACAAATGTTTGGATCACACTAATTGGAAACAATCCTATGCAGCCACCACTGGAATCAAAATCCACCAATAAATGAATCTGTTATATTAATAATAAACACCAGGATATGAACTTTAAATTCTAATGAATGTGAAAATGTATTAGTTCATTGACAAACCTAGAACCTGCTATTGTAGCTGATTACAGATACAAATTTGATTATTTATATATAAATAAAAACAAATCTTAGGATAAAATAACTTATAAAATATGACCAATATGTATATCAATGCATGTAAAAACCTTGGACATGTATGAAACAGATCTAGGCTATTCTCAAATCTTGCTGGGATAACAGATCATCATGTTTTGTTCATGTCAGCTTGAGTTCATGCTCTCAATAAAGCAGGAGGAGGACATACCAAATTATTAAGAAACTATCAAATGTATGTTAATTATTACATATTTAATATGTTATATTAAATGTATCATGTTATATTTTCACAGTGGATTGTTTTTAAACATGTGGTACATGCAAGGGGATGGGGGGGGGGGTACATTGGCACAATGATTATAGGTGCTGTAAGCGATTCATTGTTTTTCATAGAAAGGTATGCAAAAAGAAAATGTCCAACTCACTGAAAGATATCACTGAAATAAGTGTGGAGATATCACACCTGTCTCTGTGACAGCTCTAGACTCTGTAAACGGCTAACAAAAATGTGTTTGTGGGCTGTGGTCTCTGATGCTTTCTGCCTGTCAATCATTTTTCTTGTTCTCATATATTGTAGTTGCAGAGAATTATTGAGACTTAATGCCATTTTATGCCATGTTGTTCATAACAGTTATCAGTTGAGGGCGCTATTTTGCGGCAAATGTTTTTGACAAGTGCTTCTGCTCAGTGTTGGTCTAAAGCTAATTTGGTATCTTTGGAATGCCGGGTTTTGGAAAGAGAAGGCTTGGCTAATCCAGTGGCACAGTCTCGTGGAAATTCTAGAACTGCTAAAATCGCTTACAGCACCTTTAGCAAGCAAAAATGGCTCTTCATTTTCAAAAAGGTTTCTGACCCCTAGTAGTTTAATAGTGTCAAGTATTGGGTAAAAATATAGATTTTTTTTTTTTCTTCGATACATCGCAGTCTTCATTTGAACGATATCGATACTTAAATTCCAAAGGTGATCTTTTAGTCTATGTTCAACCCTATACAACAGTGAGTGAGAACACTCACCAAATTTTGCGCTATTCAACCAAAAATGTCTGTGATACGCCACTGGCTGGTAAATGTTCAGATTTCACTCACCAGTGATTGTGTAATATAGTGGAGATTTTAAACAGCAAGACCCTTTCAATGCATGTTAAGAGTAAAAGTTGGTTTGATTTGTTCCGTGTAATGTTGTGTCCAAAGATGAGATCCACGCAATCCATTTGCCATTGTATAATGTCTCTTAGTACCCTTTCTGTTCTTTAACAGTCAGTCATTGATCAAAAACAAACAAATAAAGAAACATTTAATTCAAAAACCGCATAGCACAGACAAGTTAAATCCATTCAATTCTTCTCTAATTAATATGCGCTTGTTTACAAATGCTCTTTACAGAAATGCTGGTTTTCTAATGAAGAACTGATTTTTGTCACATGTTCAACAAATCAATGTAAATGGTACAAATTATGTAATTAAACAATAAATATAGCAAAATATAATATCATATATATTGATGGATTTGTTCCTAGTAACTAGGTACCTAGTTAGAAGGTCCCCTTTACAATTAACAGCATTAGCTGGACATTATAACTGAAATATATCCATATTTGATGTACAAAACAAGCACAAATGGATTCGAAATCCAGATCCAATCGAGAGCTTGTGAATCAGAATCGAATATGGAAAACGGCATCAAAACCCAGCCCTAATAGTGCCAGTTTTGTTGTTTTTAGGGGTCATATATTGAGGAATCAAATCTTTAGAGATTCAAGAGCTTGTATTATGAAGTCTTTAAGAACTCCTGCTCAAAAAGAGCATTTATTGAAAATAAGCTGCAAAAACAGTCCTAAACACCAGAAGAACTAACGAGTAAATAAGTAAAATGTTGAAAGTCCTGTTCTTTGCTGTCAGCTCAAAAAACGAGTGATTGCAGTTTATTTGAACAAAATTCCTTATCTCAGTCTGATCTTAACAGCTTAAAAGGCACATTTCATTGTGGATTGTTCTGTGAATCTGCCATATAGTGCAGCTTTACACGGAGTCTGGTATTAAAGGTTGTGGTTGTTAACAATTATATCGGACTCTGCTGCAAACCTGCTGTCTTTGTCTTAGCGGAGTAAAGTGTTATTACTCATATCACATGCAAAGGAGGTGTTTCTTAAAGGAGCAGCTGGCAAAAATGGGCTGTTTGATTCTAAAGGATCATAAAAATAGTCATAAATTACATATTACTTTTATCTCATTCTCTTCAACTCAGCACTGTGGAGTTCAGTTTTATATGCATTTTTGCTTTTCATTAAGATTGATATATGGTGTTTTTTGTGTGTGTGTGTCTCAGGGCTGTCTGATCTTAAGTGATGAGCTCAATCATGCCTCTCTTGTTCTGGGAGCTCGTCTTTCTGGCTCCACCATCCGTGTATTCAAACACAACAGTAAGTTCATGTTACTTTGCTACAGTCAGCAACATCCACATTTGGACAAAAACTGAATCACATGCATAACACATAGTGATGTCATAAAATATAGATGATTGATCAGCATGTTATTTTATCAATATATCAATATGACTATCGATATTTTAAAATGAGCTGGCACTTAAATTACATGCTCAATTTGCGTGCATTCATTACACTCAGTTGGCCTCTGTTTAACAGTCTGGCATAATAACATTGGGACAAGTGATCGATATACCATCTTCAGAATATTGATGTGTGAAAAAGGCATCGATCCCAAGACTAATAACACATTTACAGCAGATTTTTGTGCTGATATGGGTCAAAATGGTTGAATATAGTCATCAAGTTGTTTAACAGCCTAGTCGGCTGACTAGTTTATCTAGATTTTCTAATATGTTTAGTGGCTGTATGTTAAAGGGGATGGATTTAGAGATGCAGATTCTCCAATAGGGTTTTAGCATGCCTTAAAGACCCTCACTGAGAAGTTGCTTTTAAAATGTTGTTCCCTTTAAAGCACCGCTTTAATCATCAAAGCACCACTTAACCAAATCACTGCTAATGTAACTGATATTAGGATTCCACTGGCTCAACTAGTAGAGCATGACGATTGCAACACCAAGGACGTGGCTTCAATTCCCAGGGAATAGATGCTGATAAATATATATTTTCAATGCACTGCCAAAAGCAACTGCCAAATGCATAAATGTAAATCATGTAGGTCTTGCCCTCCACAGTTATCATGCCTGCCAATAGAAAGACATTTTTACATTCTGTTAATTGATCTGCTCACTAGGATAAGCATAGCAAATAACATGTCTAGATGCATCATAAATAAATGCATCTATCTTGCTGTCGCTCCCAGATATGCAGAGTCTGGAGAAGCTGCTTTGGGATGCTATCGTGCACGGTCAGCCCAGAACTCACCGGCCCTGGAAGAAGATCCTCATCCTCGTGGAGGGAATTTACAGGTACAGCAGAAAGCTGCTTGTTCCCCTATACACTTGGCGCTCTTGTTTTCCCAGGCTTGGACAGGAACACAATGTAGTGTGCAAGGCATATGGAAAATAAAAAGGCTGGTTTGCATACTCTCTATCTGGTTTAGATAAAGGCCATTTTGTCCTTTTGATATTTCTGGAGTCATACAATTATATAATTAATAAGCTCTAACTAAGCTCTTTTTTTCTCTCCTATGTTAAAGTTTTACCCCTAAAGAAATTAATAGTATTAAAAGAAAATAAAAAAAAATGTAATAATTTCAAATCATGTTTACTCAAATGAGATGACGACTCCCGTCATTTAAAAGGTCTTATAGAAGCTGTTTTAGTTTACATGAAGCTCAGCTTCCATTAATGGAACAAAGTGCACCTTTTATTGTCGGATGGGGCCTGGCTGCCTAGTAAAACATAGTTGGGAGTCTGAGAGCTTAAAAAGCATTAAAACTGAAAGCCCACTTCTGTTTTCACATGTTGGAACATGTATAGGTTTACATTCAGTTCTGTAGAGATATGGATTAATATTACACCCGTGTTCTTCTGTTTAGTATGGAGGGCTCAATAGTGCGACTTCCTGAGGTTATTGCCCTGAAGAAGAAATACAAAGCCTACCTTTATCTAGATGAGGCACATAGTATCGGGGCACTAGGAGCGAGAGGCAGAGGTGTGGTGGACTATTTTGGTCTGGATCCAGCTGATGTTGACATCATGATGGGCACATTTACCAAGAGCTTCGGTGCTGCTGGAGGATACATTGGAGGAAAGAAGGCGAGTCTGGACTGTGACATGTCTCATTCCCGCTCTCACCGCTGTCATTTCTTGTCTGTCTAAAAAAGAAGCAAAAACATGAAACACACCATTTAATATGTCTATATCAACTTTACCAAGTAGCAGTTTGGGGAGGGCAGTATGACCAAAATCTTTTATCATGGTATGAGCTATTATCACAATATTATTATTTTTGCTGAAATTTTAATGGTTTATATATTAAAATAGTATAATATTTAAATTTGTATTATTAATAATAATTTATATTAAATAGCATTGTGGTAATATCTATTTTTGGTAATACATTGCATTAAAAACTTTATAAATGAAAAGTACTTTATTTGACTATTTTCTCTTTTTATTTGAAAGTTGATGGATGCAAGTATTAATGCTCGTTTGTTTGTTTATTTTGTTTATAGGAGCTGATAGATTACCTGCGCTCACACTCTCACAGTGGAGTTTACGCTACCTCAATGTCCCCGCCCGTCACTCAGCAGATTACCACTTCTATGAAGTGCATTATGGGAAAGGATGGCACAACGTTAGGTGAGTTTTGACAGTTATTATGGATCAGTTTCCTATTTAGATTAGAATAGTGTTTGAATTGTTTAATAATTAACATATGACAGCCTAAAAATAAGCACAATCTTAATATTAGCCTCCACTGATTCTTTAATACTGAGACAAAACAGGCTACAGATTCAAATATTTTGAATTGATAATGACCTATTTAAGGACATACTTAAAATTAGGCAAATTATCCTAAAATCACAAGCAGTTTCTTACATTTTCTTTACAATTAATTGTGCAGTAATTACTAATATATATATATATATATTAGCCTAATTTTTTTAAATGATACAGTTGTGTTAAGTACATTCTAGTGATCATCTCTGTTGAATTAGCTAATTAATTAAAAGTAATGCTGCTTATTTCATTAATTGCTTTTAGTTATACGTAATATTTGTACCATAATTCTAACCAAGAGAGTGTAATGTCTGTAATGTAAAGTCTTATGTCTCTGAAAATCCACTGTGAAGTGTTTTTGTTTTGTTTTTGTTTTTCAAAAAAAGCCACAAGATGGCAGCATCAGCTTACAGAGAGAAGGTAATTGTTATAGAGAAAGTTGATCATTATTTTGACTAGCTTGTTTGTTCTGCTAGTTTTCACAATGTTGGTCTGTTCTCAATTTATTAATATTCCAATTGTGTTCACCTTAACCTCATTGTGATTTTAATGACTTTTTTTTTCTTGCGTTTTTGCGTCATGTAATCTGTACCTTTGACCTTCTGCACGGTGCATCTGTGTAATTTTTGTGCATGTACATGTGAATTATGTATTAACCAAAACATTTTAAACAAATCAAAACAATCTTGCATTTTATCTTAAACCCTTTGTCTGGATTACAGCTCTGCATACTATGTTTATTCTTTATATAACTTATCCAAAATTTAAAATTGTGTTTCGTAAAGTTCATGCAAAATGTATCAAAAAAAATTATTTCAAGCTTTTGACCATACATTAAGCTATCAGTTTTAAAGACCCTGTTTCCACCTGGTATTAAAACTGTTGTGTCACATGTGAAGGGGAAGAGAATTTATCAGGTGCTTCGACAAAAAAGTCTCTCTGGACGCTACCTTCGTCCACGCCTCATCGTGGAGAATTTATAGAATAGAGCTGTTCAGCTTGTAGTACAAAAACACGGAAGAGAGTTCGCCATGGGTTCCCTCTGTATTTTTCTAGGGGTTTTTATAATGGGGTAATTGAACTTACGAGAAAATAAAGTCTGTGGTAAACATTACTTGATGATACTTGGACATTTAAGATGCAAGAAGCACCCCTGCAGTTTCAGGGCAGAAGCACTTGGGCACTTACAGTCTCTGGGGGCTGTCTAGAAGATAGTCTCACGTAACCAGACCCATGACTACAGCATAGGTCTGGGGTCTATAGCCGCCGCTTCTGTTGGCCAAGAACCGCCCTTTTAGACAGGAAAATTCTTCTAACTGACATATAAAGTGACCAATAACAGTCAGATTTGTCATTACAGGGTGTTTAAGGGCAGGGTTATTGGAGATGTATCATACCATAATAAAATAATAAATTATATAACGTTGTGCGAGTCTCTGCAAGCGATTGCACAGAGAACACACGGGAGAAGATAAAAACAATTTATAGAGTGTCTATGTACAACACAGAAAACCTCATTAGAGAGAATTTCACAGACATAACGAAGTAAACAAAGCTGAAAATGCTGCTCTTCTCATGTATATCTGCTTTACTTTCTCAAAAGAAACTCTGATTATCTTTAGAAGATTTGATGTCACTAACCTGGCAAACTTGGGCTATTATTTTCATCCTCAAAAGCACTCTTTCTATCAACATGGAACCTTGTGAACACAACTATGCTTCTGATTAAATGTCCTGTGTCCTTCTGCTCTCGTAGTTCCATCAAACCAGCCAATCAGATTTGAGCTGATTTATCGAGAAAGCATTTTCCAGTTTTGTGTGCTATAAGCATCAGACAGTTGGTGTACGGACAGTGGGCGGTCCATGGGCATGCCGTCTGAGACTGTGACTCTAGAAAGTAACACCCCCTCGGCCTAAGTCTCGTGAGAGTCTCATTCACTGTTACTTAGGTTAGATTTAGGTTAGATTTTGTGGTCGTTTTAGGGCTAGCGGTACATGTAGGGTTTCTGCTTTACTCCAAATAAACACGGTGTGTGAACTTTGCGTGTGGCTCTCGTGAGACTTTAGGTGACCAGGAGGTTACCTTACACGACCCTGGCGTGGAGCCTGAAGTATTATGTCACCGTAGTAAGTGTCCGACCAGCTGCATTCTAGGACAGATGTTTACGTGGCAGAAGTTATCTTTTTTTCTTTTCTTTTTTTTGTAAAGTTGTTCATTCCCTAACTTCTTGGATATGTGTTCTGTCAGTGATATGGCTGCTTGTGCTTTAATGAGTCGAACAGTCCCTGGGGATATTGTGTTTACCGTTTTAATTGGTGAAGTGTTTTATTACAGAGGATTGCCGGTAAAACTGTAACAAGTTTACAAATATTCATGAATTCTGAGTTTTTCTTTCTTTTAAAATACCCTAGATTAAACAATTCAGAACGACCATTCATCACCCTAGTCAGCTTGCACTTAAAAATGTGTTTTATATTGTAATCAAATAAAATACAAATGTGAAAATAGCTTGCCATATCTCCACCCTCACTAGGATTGATCCAAGATGGCGGCGCGGTAGCACGCAGCGGCCACTCCGGATCCACAATGGTGCTATTTTTGCAACACATGGACATCGGAGCAACCGGTGTTCGTGTATACCATCGCGAGACACTACTGAAATATAAGACTCATGCAAAAACCAAGCTGCATGATGACCTGCAGGAGGCGCTACGCGTACTCGGCTTGCTGCGGAGACCAGGCCTCCAGCCCTCGGCGTCGCCTGATGCCGGTGGCCGGGGGAGAGGACGTCGTAAGCGGTGTGCGAGAAAGCGGAAGCGCGGAAAGAGGGCGGGGGTCCATGCTAGGCTAAAAACAAACCCTAGCCGGCCGGCTCTCCCGTCTATCCCGTCCGACTCCAGCAGGCTACGCAGCGTGAGTTTAGAGACTGCTGCGTCTTTGTTTTCACGGAGACGTGGCTCAGCGACAGAGTTCCGGATGCCGCCATTCAGCTAGACGGGCTCGCCTCGTTTCGTGCCGACAGAAATACAGCTCTCTGCGGTAAGACTCGCGGTGGTGGCTTGTGTGTTTACATCAACACGGAATGGTGCAAGAACTCTATGCTAGTCTCTAGTTACTGTTCATCGCTTGTGACTGTTAGATGCAGACCTTTTTATCTACCACGGGAATTCACCACTGTTTGCATAACCGGAGTTTACATTCCCCCAGCGTTAACGCTAATGAAGCGCTCTGTGAACTGTATGGGGCTTTGAGCGAACTGCAGAACGCTCACCCCGACGGACTGTTTATTGTCGCCGGAGATTTCAACCATGCAAATCTCAAGACAGTGCTCCCTAAATTCCATCAGTATGTGGACTTTGCAATGAGAGGGCGAACGCGCTTGATCTTGTTTACACAAACATCCCAGGCGCGTGCGTCGCGGAGCCCCGCCCCACCTCGGCTACTCAGACCACATCTCTGTTATGTTAATTCCAGCATACAGACCGCTCGTCAGACGCACAAAACCGCTTCAGAAGCAGGTGAAAACCTGGCCAGCAGGAGCCATCTCTGCTCTTCAGGACTGTTTTGAGTGTACTGACTGGCACATGTTCAGGAGGCTGCAACATATGGCGATTCTACCAACTTGGAGGAATACACAGCATCAGTGACCAGCTACATCAGCAAGTGCATTGATGATGTCACTTTCTCCAAGACCATCACCACACGCTCCAACCAGAAGCCGTGGATGACTGCGGAGGTGCGCACGCTGCTGAGGTCCGAGACTCCGCCTTCAGAGCAGGCGATAAGGCAGCCCTAAGAACAGCTAGGGCCAAACTGTCACGGGCAATCAGAGAGGCAAAGCGCGACACGCCCAGAGAATCCACAGTCACTTCCAGGACAGCGGTGACACGCGGCGCATGTGGCAGGGCATCCAGGCCATCACCAACTACAGGACAACATCAGTTGCCTGTGACAAAGATGCCTCCCTTCCAGATGCGCTGAACGACTTCTACGCTCGGTTTGAAGTGCAGAACGACGTGATGGCGAGGAAGTCCACCCCTCCTCCCAACGACCAGGTGCTCTGTCTTACCACGGCAGATGTGAGGAAAACTCTACGTAGAGTCAACCCACGGAAGGCTGCTGGACCAGACAACATTCCTGGCAGAGTGCTCAGAGGATGTGCAGACCAGCTAGCAGATGTTCTTACCGACATCTTCAACATCTCTCTGAGCAGCGCCGTCGTTCCAACGTGCTTCAAGGCCACCACCATCATCCCCATGCCAAAGAAGTCTTCAGTGTCCTGCCTCAACGACTACCGTCCCGTCGCACTTACACCCATCATCATGAAGTGCTTCGAGAGGCTCGTCATGAGGCAGATTAAGACCCAGCTGCCTCCCTCACTAGACCCACTGCAGTTTGCGTATCGTTCAAACCGTTCAACGGACGATGCCATCACCACAACCCTCCATCTGGCCCTCACCCACCTAGACAATAAGGACTCATACGTTCGAATGCTGTTCATAGATTTCAGCTCAGCATTCAACACAATCATTCCCCAGCACCTGATTGGAAAGCTGAACCTGCTGGGCCTGGACACCTCCCTCTGCAACTGGATCCTGGACTTCCTGACTGGGAGACATCAGTCAGTCCGGATCGGGAACAGCATCTCCACCACCACCACACTGAGCACTGGGGCCCCCCAGGGGTGTGTGCTCAGTCCACTGCTGTTCACTCTGCTGACTCACGACTGTGCAGCAATGCACAGCTCGAATCACATCATCAAGTTCGCCGATGACACGACCGTGGTGGGTCTCATCAGCAAGAACGACGAGTTCAGCATACAGAAAGGAGGTGCAGCGGCTGACGAACTGGTGTAGAGCCAACAACCTGTCCCTGAATGTCGACAAAACAAAAGAGATGGTTGTTGACTTTAGGAGAGCACAAGGTGAACACACTCCGCTGAACATCGACGGCTCCTCTGTGGAGATCGTCAAAAGCACCAAATTCCTTGGTGTTCACTTGGCGGAGAACCTCACCTGGTCCCTCAACACCAGCTCTATCACCAAGAAAGCCCAGCAGCGTCTCTACTTTCTTCGAAGGCTGAGGAAAGCACATCTCCCAACCCCCATCCTCACTACATTCTATAGAGGGACTATTGAGAGCATCCTGAGCAGCTGCATCACTGCCTGGTTTGGGACTTGCACCGTTTCGGACCGCAAAGCCCTGCAGAGGATAGTGAGGACAGCTGAGA
This sequence comes from Xyrauchen texanus, assembly GCF_025860055.1. Taxonomy (NCBI): domain Eukaryota; kingdom Metazoa; phylum Chordata; class Actinopteri; order Cypriniformes; family Catostomidae; genus Xyrauchen; species Xyrauchen texanus. Next base: position 36,369,268 of record NC_068303.1, read on the forward strand.
AGATCATTGGGGTCTCTCTTCCCTCCATCAAAGACATTTACAAAAAACACTGCATCCACAAAGCAACCAGCATTGTGGACTGACCCCACACACCCCTCACACAAACTCTTTACCCTCCTCCCGTCTGGCAAGAGGTACCGAAGCATTCGGGCCCTCACGGCCAGACTGTGTAACAGCTTCTTCCCCCAAGCCATCAGACTCCTCAATACTCAGAGACTGGTTTGACACACACGTGTCCTGAGTTGCACTTTAATTACTGTCACTTTATAACTGTCTGCTACCTCAATAACTGCTATGTGCATAGAACATTATCTCATAGTATGTTATGTTTACATTTTTAGAAACTGTCATCTTTTTGCACTACTGAGTACTGGTCGGCGCTGCACTGTCTATTGTCCTGTTCTGTTGTTGTACTGTCCTGTACTTTTTGCACATGTTTGCACGTGCACTTTATATAGGTATATGTAGGTTTTTTATATAGGTATTTTATTTCGTTGTGTTGTCTCATGTGGTCCTGTGTTGGTCCTTTGTTGTTTTTATGTAGCACCATGGTCCTGGAGGAACGTTGTCTCGTTTTGCTGTGTACTGTACTAACTGTATATGGTTGAAACGACAATAAAAACCACTTGACTTGACTTGACTTGACTTGACTTGACTTGACTACTGCCCTGAGACTGCTGCCGTGGAGCTTCTGCCCTGAAACTGCTGGTGCTTCAAAGCTGCAGCTGAATATATTGTGTCTCGGCTGACCACTTGTGATCGTATCACCGAAAACGCATCTCAATGTAAAAAATAATCATAAAAAATAAATAAATAAATATACAATGTAAAAAAAACTTAAACGCCCTAAAATGGGTTTCATTTTCTTTTTGCAAAATATTATTTCTTACTCTTTGCTTTTTATTTGAGTAAAATAAGAAAACTTTCTTGAAGGGTTTCATGAGAATTACCCTAAAGCACTGGCAAATACATGTGAAATTGACCTTGTATTGCAAGACGTGTTTGCATTCAGAATCAGAATGACGTTTATTGCCAAGTGTTCTCACGTACACAAGGAATTGTTTTTGGTGATAGGAGAAACAAGTGTACACAGAACATTACATTGAGACACAGAATATAAAACAAGGGAAGATAATAAATAGACATACATATAACAGAATGGCATATGTACATGTGCAAGTGGTAATGTATGTGCAAGGTAGGGGTATGGACAGTTATTTAATTAAATATGCAAATTGACATATGTACTTGAGATATGTATTTACATTACTGTACTATGGGGGAGTCCTGAGGCAGTTTAATTGTTCATGAGGAAAATGGACTGAGGGTAAAAACTGTTCTTGTGCCTGGATGTCCTGGCGCTCAGTGCTCTGTAGTGCTGGCCTGAGGGCAACATTTCAAAGAGGGAGTGGGCAGAGTGTGTGGGGTCCAGAGTGATTCTACCTGCACATTTCTTCACTCTGGAGATATACAGGTCATGGAGGGTGGGCAGGGGGACACCAGTAATCCTGTCAGCAGTCGTGACTGTCCGTTGTAGTTTCCTTCTGTCAGATTTGGTGGCTGAACCAACCCAGACAGTTATAGATATACACAGGGCAGACTCAATGATGGCTGAGTAGAACTGAGTCAGCAGCTCCTGTGGCAGGTTGAACTTGCTCAACAGGCAAAGGAAGTGTGACCTCTGCTGAGCCGCCTTCACAATGGAGTCTATGTGGGTGTCCCACTTCAGGTCCTGAGAGATGGTAGAGCCCAGGAACCTGAATGACTCCACTGCCTCCACAGTTCACATACTTGCAAAGTGAATCTTTAAATTCCTAGAACTACATGAACATTTTCACATAACTTGATTTAAACTCGATGGCTCAGTGATTGGTTACATGGAACAATTTCTGCTCAGTGTTACAGTGTTACCAAATTTTAATCCCAACTGATTTAGCAAGGCATTCCTTTGGAAAGCCATATCTATACCTCAAAAGCACACTCTCATACCACATCTGGAAACTCTTAAAGCCTTGTGAGGCTTAAGTGTGAGAGAAAGAGGTGCAAGCTTTCCTCCTCTTGTTTGACAACCAATGCTGATAGACAGCCTTGACGTTTTTGTGACGTCTTTCAGTTTGATAGCAGTATGGCTCTCGAATGTGTAAGAGAGGACTGATGTTTAACAGTATAAATAGTACTGTGCAAAAGTCTTGGGCACATTAGTTGTTTCACAAAAACATTTGTCTTAACCCTAAAAAGGGCAAGACCATAAAGATACATCAGAAAATGTCTGACCCAGATAACATATATTTTCATGTTTTTCTTAAAAATATTGCATTTACTTTCAATTTTACTGTTTGTATCCCCAAGGATACTCTGTCCTTTAGGGTATAAAAAAGGGTTAAATGGCTGTGCTTTTCAATACCAGTTTTATCTCATTCAAATATATTTTTAAAACATTAATTTGTGTCATAGCCTTTTATAGTGGTTACAAAAAAGAATCAGAGTATTACCATGTTTCTTGGAAGTGGTAGCATGGTTTTACTATGTTTTTTGGACATGGTTCCATGGTAATACCATGCTTTTAGGTAATGTACAGTGTGATGATAATAACCTTTGTAGTAACTTGAATGATGACAATTGTTCTTTTATACCAGAGTAAATTTCAAAGTGTTACCATTTTATACCATTATTATACCATAATACTGATCAAGATCAATAGTGTGGCTAGTGCCCCAGGGCCTTAGATTACCAGGTGTGTTCAAAGCCTCAGGACTGACAAAGGAGGGTGAACACCAGGGCCCTTGGTTAATACAGTGCAGATTGACCACTAGGGCCCCCAGGACCTTTGGCTGATACAGCACAAGCTGAGTCCCCAGACCATTTGGTGATTGCTGCATGAGCTGATTCACCAAAAGGGATCATCTGGGCCCTATCCTTTGGTTCATTTAGGAATACTTGGTCAGAGGGGGGCTCATATCACAGACTACATTTTGCAGCCATCTAATGTTAGCCAACTAAAACACAACTTTCCTAATTTGTAATATATATATATATATATATATAAATTGCCACTTAACCTAGTATAAGGAGTTTTTCACTATGGGTATTTCATGGGGTCGTTAAGGTTCATGTGGTTCAGTTAAACTCCACACTGACTAATTTAAATTACCTGGTGGCAGACATGGGTTGGATTGGACATTTTTCTCTCCAATATATTGTCAATACTGAATATGTGGATGCAATTTCCTCTCTCAGGACCACCTCACTATGAATGGAATGTCTAACAAGTAAAAACTAATACTGGAGAGTAAATCTCTACCTCTCCCCAGAGGATCATTCTCCAGTGTTCGAAGTGGATTTGAATTCCTTTTGGCCTTTTTTAGATTTTTGTCATTCCTGTTGAATATGAAAAACGTATGACATGACAAAAGGACCAAGTGGGGTTGAGCGTGCACAACACAGTGCTGGGAAAACTAATTAAGAGCTTGCTCTCCAAAAGGTCAGTTTTAAATAAATTTCATGATAGTTATATTAAACAATAACATACATAATCGACTTCTGGGTTATTGAGAAATAAGGTGATACAAATCTGAAATCTTTTAAAATTGTGGTTTAAAACACATTCATCAAGTGTGTAGAAATGTCCATATTAGTTTCATAAATGTTTTAAAAATATTATAGCATAAAAAAAATACAAAAAATAATTTATTTAAAAATGTCAAGTGGTGTAACCATGAAGGCATTAAATTACTTTACTTGCTCTTTGAATACATGAGTGTGTGCAACTTAATTGTTCATTTAAAGTTTTCATATTTTTCCAAGATTGTCATGATATTTTGAGTCACAAATTTCAAGAAGTTTTCTTTGGGTTACTCCAATTGACCTGAACAACATGTGCCTTTTTATAATGTCAAAATACCTGATTTTTTAAAACCAAGGTTCTACTGGAGTCCTCTCTGTTTTGTTTTATTTTGTTTGTTTGTTTTTTTTACCTGCATGTTGGTTATACCACCTGACATTTATTTGATGAAAAAATTAATTAAATATAACTAATATTTTAAAACTAATTGCTTCACTGCTTGATTTTTAAGAAATTAAAGATTATTTCAAAATTTTTATTTCAACATTTCATTTTTTTTTTCAAGCTCTTCAGCTTTTAAAGAGACTTATTTTATTTATTTATTGTTTTTAGAAGGTGCATTTCTATGTATAACCGTGTTTGTTTGAAATGGAAATTACTCTGAAATCAAACTAAGATATTGAAGAGGCTGACGAAGCCACAGTCACACTTTGTCCTAACCAGAAGTCAAATGACACATGTTAATCAGAGTTTTTGTTCAAACCAGCCACTGCGAGCGATGGGACATTCTGTCAATTACTTGGTTTCTATTTGCGGCATCGCGCCGTACAGCGCCTTCCGCTATGAACTGGCACTGGTCCAAAATTATTCTCATTATTGACATTGACACACACACCAGTTTAGAATAGAGAAGACATGAGACAAAACTGCCGCCCCTCACCTTTCTCTCCGGTTTTTCCTTTTCACTTTAAGGAATCAAAACTTTCAAAACTCTTGTTTTCTGTACTCTGTCTGACTTCTGAGTGTGAGTATATGTGGCTGCCTTAAGCCTCCTCTATCTCATTTGATTGAGTACTCTGGTTCAAACAAATGAGGCTAGGCATATGCATTTATTCTTTAACTTCAAATTCTTCAGACATGTTTTGTAAGTTATGTTCATTGGTTTCGGTGTTATGTTCTTTTGTCGCCATCGCTGTGGAGGACCTGCTTTCTTAGAAAAACAAAAGAAGTTTTTGCTTAAATGCCCCATATTGCGAGCAGGGGCTGTATAGTTTCAGTCTCATGAATGTGCACAGGAGAGCAAGGGTCAGTGAGAATTTGGTGTTTCTCACCAAACCTTATCGTATGCTCTGCAGAACAAGGCATGAGTCGCATACAAAAACGAATTAGACTTCTGAATTATACTTTTGCATCCTTTTGAAGCTTGAAGAAGTGGGTTAATAAACTTTGTCATTGTATGACATCACTGAGCACAAAACGTTTTCACAATTTCTCCCTTTTTTGTTAAGAAAAAGAAAGTAAGTCATATAGGGTTTTAACAACTCAGGGGTGAGTAAACAATAACTGACTTTTCATTTTTGGGTGAACAATCCCTTTAATACCCTTTCTGTTCTTTGTTGTCAGTTGTTGATCAAAAACAACCAAAAATAGAATTTAATTCTAATCACGTATAGCACAGATGAAGTCGCGCTCTTTAAATGATGCCATTCACAAAACAGCTGGTACAAATTATGCATGTAGAAAATAAACATATATGTCATAATTATTGATGGAATACATGCATGTGTTTATTTTCTAAAGCTAAAATGTATCCAAAATGATGGAAAAACTAATAAAATACAATTAGTAAAATTAGTATTTTTGTAATGTATCTAGCTAGAAGATCATTTCATTATGTTAGCAAAATGGATATTGTAACTGAAATATTTGTATTATTAGTATTATGATTTTTTTTGTTTTTTTTATTGCCGTCATAACTATTTAGAGTGGCATGAATGCTAGCATTGTATTGTGTTTGTATTCAGAATTTTCTTCCCTTTCATGACACCAGTTGAAAACCACTGGCTTATACTACCATTTGATCTAAGTTAAGACTTTCATAATTAAATGAATGTAAGATTTTTGACACACATCTTTGCTTTGGAAAGTTTCAGATGCCACTATGTATTTTCTCTTTTATACAGGTCAGGAAAGACTTCGTCAGTTGTCAGAAAACACAACCTACTTTCGCAGGAGACTCCACGAGATGGGCTTTATCATCTATGGGAACAATGACTCCCCTGTTGTACCCTTGATGCTTTACATGCCAGCTAAAATCGGGTCAGTGTCACTTTTTGTTTAAATTAATCATGGATATTGTATGTGCTGAACCACTAGCTATATAGTTGTGTTTATGTTTTTAATGAAATTTGATTTGATTCAGACTTTGCAGGAAGCTGTCTGACATTATTTGATTTGTTTATTATTTGTATGTTTGCTGGTCAGAGCGTTCGGGCGGGAGATGTTGAAAAGGAACATTGGTACAGTGGTAGTTGGGTTTCCCGCCACACCCATCATTGAGTCGCGAGCACGTTTCTGTGTCTCTGCCGCCCACACCAGAGAGATGCTCGACACTGTGAGTCTCAGATATATTCAAACCTATTAACTCTGCAGTAACATAGTTTTTGTCCAAGGAAACTTAATATCTATATATTTCTATTTTGGATGTCTCATATAAATGTCCCTGGTGTTTTTGTGCACTATTTCAAAGTTGAAAAGTTTGTTTTGAGCAAATATTCATTAACATCTAATAACTTTCTCCTCTGGAATTACTTTTTTGAAAAATGTCTTTTGAGGTTTTTCATATTATGGTAATTACATTCTCCTTATTGTAATACAATAAAAAAGCTCATTGTCATTATTGTAATTTTTTTAAATCACATTTTCATTATAAAAATGAAAGAAATATAATGCGAAATATATAATTAGTACTGTAATGCAATATACTGTAATTGCATTCTAATTACCGTGATGCCAAAAAAATTATCCTCATTGCATTTTTATTCTCATGTAATATGAAAAAGAGATTTTCATATCATAAAGTACATTTGTAAGGTACGATAGTAATTTTACATCTCGTTAGTAATTAATGATTTTAATTTATCTAAAACTGATCTAAATTTTTCTATATTTTTACAATATAACTTAAAGATTTTCATTACATAGCTAAATAAATCTTTAGGTTTATATGTACATTTCTTTGTAAGATTCACCCATAAATGTAACCCTATCCAAGGTGTCAGAGAGACAGATAGAAGAAACTTGTTGAAATGGTGTCCATGGAGTGTTTTTGTGTATTGTACCATGACTAAGAAACATCAGCTGTTGAAGCAGAGCGAGAGAGTTTTCTTATATATCATCTTTCGATGTCATTTTTATGTAAGATCTGTCCTGACCCAACCCACTGCTGTTTTTAAATCACATAAACCACAGAGATCGCTAATCAGTGTTCCTACACTACAGCTTTTCATCTACGAGTCACTGAAACTCTCACTCATCTTAGTCAACTAGTGTAAATAAACGTAAAGCGAACATTTGTTCAGGCAGTAATAACCCCAATATCTCTCCTTTACTCACTCAGGCTTTAAACGCCATCAGTGAAGTGGGGGATCTACTCCAGCTGAAATACTCACGAAACAACCAGCCAGGGGACGAAGAAACAGACTATTTTTAATACCTGGAGAGCCACCAGGACTAGTACTTTCCCAGCCCTGACGAACTGACTTCATCTAACCTCCACCGATGCTTTCCACCCTTAGAGCGACATGTTCTTTCTGTTTGTCTGTTTTGTTTGTATAACTTATTTTTCATTTTTATAGTGTTCATTTCTGTGGGCTTACACTGATTGAAGCCCACCGATTGACCATATTTCAAGTCTTCCCTCTATGGTCAGAAGTCAATATTCATTTCATTGTGCAATATCAACAGTACGTGAGACTTCATATCACTGTGTTTTTATCCCAGTATGACACAAAATAGAAGTTAAAGAATAGTTCTGACAAAAATGTAAATTGTCATCATTTATTCACCCTCATGTCGTTCCAAACCCTTATTTGGAAAATGAAAGGAAATGTACTGAAAAATCTTCACACTGCTCTTTTTCATATAGCAAAAGAGGGCTGATTTTTACAGTCAAAATCCAAAAATGACAGGAAAGCACCAAAAAAGTAGTCCATATGTGCTATATTCCAATTCATCAGAAGCCAATACGGTAGCTTAGTGTGAGGAACAGACCTAAATTCTTCACAACATAGCTCTCAAATCTTATTTTTTAACTGCTCTTGCATTCCTTGTACAAACTGGCACTACACATCAGAAGGCATTGTTTTTTAATTGAACATTAGCGCAAATTAGTTTTGACTAATGTCGCAAAGGGGGGTTATTTGTGAAAATCTTAAATTAAATATCATATGGCTTCACAAAGCTTAGAATATAGTGCACACATCCTATTGCCCACACATTACTATGAACTGTAATTAAATGGAAAAGAGCTGCATGAACTTTCATCAAAATATATTTTTATTCCAAAGGAAGATTTGAAATGACAGGAGAGTGAGTAAATAACAATTTTAATTTGAGAGAACTTATACTATCCTTATACTAGTTTGAGTTCAATCAATACATTAGTATTTTGTTTCAGGAAGTTCAACTCTTTCCACAGTTCGAGACACAAAGTTCTGTCTGTTTAGAATGAGCTTTTGAGAAATATACTAATCTATTATTGTTGAACAGTAAATAAGAGGGTTACTATTCATATAAATGTGTATTTATATAAAAAAAGTAACCGATATTTATTAATACCCATTTCAGTAAATCTGCTTTTCCATTGTTACATACTGTACTATCATTCTGTAGCTCCACAAATCTTCATATCAATCTTTATTCTTTTTCAAGACCTTTTTTTTTAGCTTTCTGTAATGGGAAATTATTTACCATTACCAATGTTGAATATATTTTCTGTATCTTAATTTGATTGATGTCTTACTTGAATGTTTTTTTACTCACTGATGATTCACATATCTAAAATTGAGTTTTTTTCTATAATGTCTAAACCAAGGCATCACACAGAGCCAGAACTCTTTCATGCCTTTGCATAATTTTAAACAAAAAATAGCCTGACATGGCTCATATTTCAATCTGTTCTGTCTGTTGCCTACAAACAGCAGTGGAGAGAAATTCATGTTGCCTTTTTATTGTTATATAGCTGCTTTTGAGTTCCCGCTTTAATGTTGAGATTTAAATTAATGTTATCTATTTTTAAGAATGCTTGTCTTGTGTTCCTCACAACTCTGACGGGAATGCAAAATACAGGTCACTGATAGGAAATTAAGTGCTCTTTTAAGTCTGTATGCATGACGATGTGGCTTACGAATTCCACATCGGAAGTACATTTATTTAATTTTTTGCCCTGTTCTTTTATTTTCTATGTTTTCTGAAGTCTTGTTCTTAACCGAACAGGCAGCTCTATATGTCTCTGGATGCCCACATTGTATGTGAGTGGGACTATATGACCTCAGAGTTACTTTTGACTGGTAAGAGATGCAGATATGACGTTGACACAGGCTATCTTTATAGACTCAAGGAAATCAACTGAGCTGCATTCAACTGTAAGGGCATTCTGCACTGTTTGTCTCTTTCTCATTTGTAGTTGCTACTTTCAGCAAATATTCATGCAATCACAATCGTCACGTGTCCTTTAATAAGAAACGGTGGCATTCACTGAATGTGGCTGATTAATCATTTGTTTTAACTAATAATTGAATAATAAAAGAACTGGAAAAGTCCAAGAAAATGGCTGTTATTTCATTTTTATGAGACACCGAAGTAAAATGTTTGATTTAGTAATTAGGTAAGGATGGTATAATAATACCTTTCAGCAGGTTCCAGTGGCTGTTCATTGCCATAAAAGAACCTTAATAAATTTCTTTACTTTAGGGCTTTCTAAAAACTCTCAGATTTCTCTAAAGGAAGCCATTCACCTTTAGCAAAAATGTAATTTCTTGTTTTTTTATTCTTTTAATTTTTTAAACATGTTATTGACATTTTATTGGCATGTTATTGACTAGTTTTATTGACTAGGAAATGGCATAAAAAGTAATCCAAAATTGTATTTTCAGGTAACACTAAAAAAAAAAGCTCTGAAAATGACCATGGCATTACTATGTGATACTATTATAAAGTTCAGAGTTTGTTTGCAGTTGTTAAATATACTGTGTATGATCTAGTTTAACAATGCATCACAAGGATAAGAGTGTGTTGGAAGCGGAAATGGAACCTGTCACGTTCATCACTGTCTCTTTCACTCTTCATGATGTGAGAATAGAGTATCAGTGATCCTCCTGCCACGGCATAGACTGACCCTATGGAGATCAGACCACCAGCCTTGTTGCCCGGGTCTGCTGATGCGTCATTGCGCACTCAGCATATGAGCTGAAGTTCATCTTGTTGTTCATTTCATTATCTGAGATGCGTCCATTTACCATAGGGGTGATGGACCGCCAATGACTGTGCTCATTTTAAAGTGAACGCCAACGCAAAAGTTTGAAACAGTTTAATGAAGGTGCACCGGTGCGAGTACTTAAACTGAGATCCGATCAGTCCACATGGACAGACACAGCAGACCAAAAATATTCGAGTAACATTTCGTGTATTTGTGCAAGGATTATAAAATGTTCATACCTGGGCGAGTTGTTATGAAGTTTTGATGGAGATGAAGAATCGCGCTTTGCAAAAGATCTTCACCAGAAGGCAAATCTGCAGAGCATCCTAAACAAGCATTGCATTTACAGGATATTATTTTCGAGGTTTTTACTGGACAGATACGCAATTGCGCAAAATGCCGAGAGCGCGTAAAAGTGTTTGGCTACTTGTTAGCCTGCTGCTGGCTGTTTGGATAGAGCGAGCGCCCAGCTTCCCAATGAGACATCACACTAGATTCAGACAAGGAGTTTCCTTTGAGGTAAGAACATGTTGTAATGCATTCTTAATGCGTCCCATTTATGCACCATATATGCAACGGTCATTCAAGAAGATCCAAATGTGCAAACAGGCCCAAAAGTGCAAGTGGGTCATTGGGTAAAATTGGTCTCAGTCTTATACGTTTAAAATGTTTATTTTTAAAGTAAATTTCTGTACGACTTTACACTTGCTATCAGACAACGACTATATTTAAGTGTTACATTGTGCCATTTCAAACTAAATTATTAAACGGCAATATACAATAGAGTAAGATACTGTAAGAGACCACTAGTGAACATGCTACTGTTTGTGTATTTATTTCATTTATTATATTACAAACTTTACAATTTCATAAATTATATTATCAGCATAATTTCAGAATTACTTCGTATTTGGCATACCCTTTGTTTTAAAGACTACATAAACTTGCATGGAAATTGTGCAGGATCTTAAATAATTTCTTCATTTTATGCCATAACATTTCTTTGTTTCACATTTTTCAAAATCGTAAAAAGCTCTATTAAAAAGTTATCTACAATCCAAGCTACTAACAAAAAGTAGCTAACTTCATTGAAGCAGTTTAAATAAGAACATTTATTTAAAATAATTTGCTGTTCTGACTGCAGAATTAAACTGTCACTGGATGGTTATACGTTTAATTAGGGTAAAATTAAACAATTTAGGGTGAACATTTTATATTGAACACACAGAGCTCTATTTTAAGAGCGTAAGCGTTATGTTTATATATGTATATATACAGAATGCCTCAAGTCATAAGCGCAAAGTCAAAGGGTATGGCCATGAAGTTATGGTATTTTCATTCAAGCATGCGCTAAGTCTAGGTGCAAGTGGGTTAGGCTCGTTATAAGAAAAGCTACACTATTGTAAAACAAATAGCTTAACTACTGTCACACTACTGGAAAAATCCCTAACACTGGTTGGGATTTAACTATTGCTTCCGAAAAGTATCAGGGTTGAAGCTAAACTGCTTGATGGTTATATAGTTCTTTGAGCTATACACTTGTGCACAAGGTCATGACTCTTAAAGGGTTAGTTTACCCCAAGATGAAAATTGTCTCATCATTTACTCAGCCTCATGCCATCCCAGGTGTGTATGACTTTCTTTCTTCAGCTGAACACATTTGAAGTAAAACAGAAAAAATATCTTCGCTCAGTAGGATCTTAAAATGCAAGTGGATGGTGATACGACATTTAGAGCTCCAGAAAGACCAGACAGTCAGCATAAACATCATCCATACGACTCCACATCGATTTTGGTGAGAAAAAGATAAAAGTTTAAGTACTTTTTAACTATAAATAATTGTTTCCGTTCAGCAGCAGTACACGCATGTGACGTAATTGCGTTGGCACGTTCACATGAGAGCAGACGCATGTGCGACTCACCCGGAAGAGCAGCGCTGTTTACAACTGAGTAGGAGGAATGCTGTAAAGAAGATTTGTTGGTTTTAGTTTAGATCTGTATTTGTATCTGTATGCTTACTCACAATGTATGCTCATCCTGGATGTCTCAACTGAGAGAAAAACGTAAGATCACGTCCGAACATGCCAACGCGAATACGTCACATGACAGACCATGTGAACTCTCTCATATGCCCTCTCGATAATGCATATATAGCTGCTGATCGGAAGCGATTATTTACTTAAAGTAGATATTTTTCAATCCAAAAGCAATCATTTCACTTTAGAAGACATTAATTTAACCGTATGGATGATGTTTATGCTGACTGTCTGTTCTTTCTGGAGCGTCAAATATCGTATCACCATCCACAAGCATTTTTTGGACCTACTGAGCTAAGATATTTTTTCTATTTTTTCTTCAAATGTGTTCTGCTGAAGAAAGAAAGTCATATGACTTTATATGATTGTATATACAATACAACTGTTTTTTCACCTTTAAGTGTGTTTTTTTATATTTATAACACAGAACCTAATGCTGGTATTTATACAAATATCCACTGTTCAAGAATCAGTTGTCAGTCTCCTTTTAACATTTTGTAGAAATTGTTTGTGGATAATTAAAAAGGTCAACAAATGCATTTTTTTATTATTTGTAATATGTTCCTTGAGGTTCACTACTGGTTGAGCTATGGAAGTGATTAGGTAAATTTGGCTTTAAAGTGTTGAGAGGTGGTCAGATGCAAATGTCTACCACAGTGTGGAATCACAATGTGGAGGAAACAGAGAACGAGTCTTTTTGGCAGTGTGGTTTTAACAAATATTTGCATACTACTGGTAAAAGAACATGTACTCAATTTCCCTCACTCTCGCTAGGTCATAGTTCAGCTCCTCGGTTGTTTTTTTTAGCCCCTCTTCTGCGTTAATGAGGAATTTCATGAAATCTGGTCTCCTTGATCCTGTATGTGTCCAAGGGGGCCAAGTCGAACCTACGGTCTTGCTACTCAGTTTTGCATCTCTAAATGTCTCTTTTGTTTTAACATGTGGGGGCAGGGGTTGTCCAAGGGAGAGGGAATGGAGGGTCTTAGTTTATTGTTTTTCTTCACTGGTCTGGAAATGGCATGGTCCTGGGACTTTGACATTAGAGGTAACATAAATCTAGGTTGCACTGCCGGCTGCTTTCCCAAATGCTCCAATGTAAAGTGTGTGAGCTGACCGTATGCATGTGTCTCACCAGAGAGCTCAATAGAGGCTGTGTGTGTATCAGAGGTCTTTCACTAGCACATAATGCTTTGTTTCAGGTTCTGGAATTCATGCCATATGTTTGTGATGGTGAGAAAGCCCACTGCTAGGACAGGCCACATTCCACCAGGAAGAAAGACGATCTTTACAATGTATTAACAATACAGAGAGAGACATGAGCAGGGACAGACAATAAGATGGCTTTGAAGAGAAAAGTAAGGATGTTAGGCGAGTTTTATCAATTCTGAACACTTATTAAATTAAATTCTCAGTCTGTTTGTCAACTAGTCAACAACAACTAGTCTTTCAACAGGATTGTCTTGCTTAGACATAAACCAGAGATCCAGGAGGGAAACACAAGTAATATTAAGAAACCGGTTTACATAGATGTGCCTCTTTTTGACCAACATGGTACTGATGTGGGTGCCAGGGCCAAATCTGAAACTATTTCATGTGTTTTCACCAAACAAATACAAAGTAAAAGAAGACAGTTCTGGGCTGGAAAAATCACTTCTGCAATGAACCTGCTGTTCTTGAACCAAAAACCACTGACATCAGAGGTTGGGGTGGGTTTTCAGAACAACAAATGTGTCTGGTAAGACTAATGCAAAACAAACTAGACCAAATAAAACTTTATTACTGTAATTAAAATAATTAAAAATGCTGTCTCAACTTGAAATGCCCAATGCAATGCCAATACAGTTAAAACATATTCTCAAAAAGAATGTTGAATGTTTACTTGTGGCCAGGTTATATAGTAACATGGTCAGTTGCATCATCGGCTCCATTTTGGTGGAAAAGAGACAAAAGCTAATTTATTAGAAGTTTTTTTGGGAGGGCAGGGAATGCCTCATCATTTTTGCTTGAAGGTTACTAAAATGCTGACATGCTAAATGTAACATGCTTTTGAGGAACTGGTTAATGTAGAAACATCTCACCCATTTATCCATAATGCAATTATCAAGAGGTCACCATAGGCATGGCTTATAAAACAACACTGTATTTTATAAGTTTGGTCATTCTATTTGTAAACATCTATTTGACAAGTGATGGTAACTGTGGCTGTCATCAACCTTGACCAATCGCTTTTCCAAAATACAATGTGCAGTTATCATTTACTGTTGTACTTTATGTTTGTTTTTCAGGCACATCCTCAGACAGCTTTGAGAGACATGAGCCATGACCATAATCTCTTGCACCAGCAGAACCAAATCCAGAGTGATTTGACAGACTCACACCCTCACGAAAATAGGGGGCCCCAGCATCGCTCTTCAGGTGTCCTACCTCAGCCTGAGACTGAAAAAGAATCCAAACCCTTTGTCCTAAACCTCAACAACTTCCCAGACCTGGCAAATGCTGACATTGGCTCTCAAAACCCCAGTATTCAGGTTGGAGCATGCAAGATTGCAAATCTCAAGTTATTAGACTTCTATTGTAAACCCTGCTGAAAAGACTATGTTATACAATAATGAATTTCCATGCTGGTTTATGCTGGTCAGAGCTGCTCTGGTGTTGGTTAAGCTAGTGGATCTGCTGTTCAACAGTAAAACTTAGCTGCTGAAGCTGGTTCACCACCATAATTGTTCTGCTAAAGCTGGTTGACCACAAATGTCTTGCTGGTTAAATTAGCAAAGAAGTCTGGTGCGGACATTTTGGGATCCAGCATCCAAAACACAACATTTGCTGGTGACGTTGACTTAAGCCTGTGTGTTAATGCAGCCCTGATGCTGGTCTTTTCAGAAGGGAAATGCTTTAGGATGTGATGCATGTGATGTCCATCTCTATCTCTACTTCCAATAATTAAAGGTCTACAGAACAAGTACTTTTGATGTTTGAGTCAGTCCAGTCATTATATGCAAGTCCGGATGCAATACTGTAAACCATTACAGGTTCCTCCTCTCTGAAGCTAATGTCAAATCCTTCATAATCCTAACATCGGCCTAAGTGGCATCCAGAGTGAGTCATCTCTCCTGATGAGATGTAATTAAGTGTAATAAGTAATCTCATTTTGAGATGAGGAGGAAATAATTCTGCTTGATTTGACATTGAGCCTGAGTGCAAATTGAAAGACCCGCTCAGAGTGACTCACTGGAAAGACTCCAGACTGGAAGTGTAACTAATCGTATAGCATGATTTGGCTTCATTTCCTTCATTAGCTGTGTAGTAAAAGTTATTCACATAACATTCAATGTTCTCTCCCATTTTGATTCATTTTTGGGTGTACTTTGTGTCACTGGTTGTAGGTGACCATAGAGGTGTTGGATAACCCTCCCATGAACATGGAGATGGACCTTGTTAAAGAATGGAGCAATGACTGGCCCACCACTTCGTCCTCTCCTTCCTCTACAGTAGACTGGCTGGGTGGGAAGAAGCTGTTTTGGCCATTGTTCTGGGGCTACACGGACACAGATTCAGACGAGGATGGCACAGGCCAAACAGTGGAGGAAGAGGATGACTATACACTGGAGTATGCCAGCGGGGAACCACTGCCTGGTGAGATGAGCATAGAGAGTAGCGACTGGGAAGTTCCATGGACTCAGGGGTGGAATCCTGCTCAAGGCTATTATGGTGAGCCATTATGTGCTATCAAAATCCCTTTTATCGCAACTTCCTTAACACCGTATTTGAACTATCAGATAAGCTGGGAAATTAATTAAAGCCTTGAAATAGGGAAAAAGCAACTTATTTAGCCAAAAGATACCAGAATTTGTACAACCAGAACTTTGTAACAAGATGTTCAATCCACAGATGGTCAATGGTGTCAAGGAGGAGAGACAAGATGGTGTAAATCTGGAGGAATTTACTCTGTTTAAGACAGCTGAAGTGTGAACTGTAAGAAAAAGGGGGTTTGCAGAATGGTTGAAGGGAATGGAGATGTAGAGATTTGGGAGGAAAAGTACAGTGAGCTGGCTGTTTCACAAGCTCTGATTCTGACCAAGCACTCAGCTGGCGGGGTATTTGTGAGCGCCGGACCTTTGAAGTAGACACTGGTCCCATTCGGTGGAGAAGGCTGCCGTTTGAAGACGGGCCCAATCCGCTCACTAATGGCAGCATGAGGACGTTCTCTTGGACAAATAAGCCCATGCTTGTGTTCAATTAGAGCACAGACCGGGAAAACAGAGTGAGAGGGGGCATTCGGTTACACTTTATATCCCGCGGGATGGGCCCCAGACTCTGCAGCCCCCAAGTCCCCAACCCCAACCAACCCCCCCCTTCCAGCCCAAAGCGGCTGAGTCTTTTAAGCGTATTCAAGAATTCTAGGCTTTTCAAGGCCATGCATAACATTGTTTTTTGTATTTCTCTGGAGGCCGTTGTCTGTTTCATGATGGGAATTGCACATTTTGCGTTATAGCTGTACAGTCCATTGCTGACAAGAATGAAATGAGATGGGGATTTTAATTGGAGTGGTCAAGGAAAGACAGTGATTGAGTCTTAAATCCAGAGATTAAGGTGGGCCTCAATCTAATCTCCCTTTAGGACGAGCTCCCATGCTTACCCATCCACTTGTATGACTACTTGGATGTGAAGAGTGCATAGTTCTGGCAAAATCCAGACTGTAGTGTTTATTATGTCACATACTTCAACATGTTATAAACTTCAACACATTTAAAAAAAAAAAATGTATGAACATTTAACCTTAAATGGAACAGGATAGAAATGCCAGAAAACAATAGGGAAAAGAGGGAGGGTAGAATCTTAAAATGAACCGAACTAGATTCAAACTCAGTTCACTTGCACACAAGCCACCATGTACATGTCAGAGTATGTGCACTATCCCCCAGACTACATCCCTAAACAACACATTTGCATAGTTGTTAAACAATCAATTTTGTTTTGGTCATTGGAGATTTCAATTAAATTCCATTAAATGCACTGTAAAAAATTGCCAGGAATTTACAAGATTTAACAGTAATTTCTTACAATAAAATAATGTTTCCAATATTTTACTGTAAAATCAGTGCAGGTTAGGTCATTTTCTGTCACAACACAACAAATTACTATGAAAAAATACATTTGAATATCACACTCCATTATGGGAATTGTGTTTCATTTGAAGTCACCATTTTGGTGTTTAGTTTTCCTTTGTATGGGACATTATCTTATTTATTTCTAATTGAATTTCTACCAGCTGGTGTCATTGTGTTTAACTTATTGTACTGTAATGTATGAAGAAAATTGTCAATTTAGTGGTTGTCTTTATGTCGGCACATAATGTATAAACAACAAAATATTATGCATTTGCAAGTAAAGAAATAGTATCATTTTAAATGAACAATGAGGAAGGGATGTTTGCAAAGATAGGCTGGTTGGTTTTATTGCTCATTAAATATTATCGTGAGTTTTCAATCAGACACACAAGATATCAACACTCAGCATACAAATCTGAACGATGGTGACCATTAATAAACACTGTATATAAAAAAAATAAAGGTGATCATTGTGATTCTTGAGAGCCTCCATGTTGAGTACTTCCTGGGAGTCATGTCCCAACTGAGCAATTGAGATAAATGGAAATGCTAACAGATAGCTTTCTCCAAGTATTATAGACCTCCTTGATTGAAAGATCATATTTAAACATTCAGATCTGTTCAGCGTGATTGGGCAGAAATGCCATTCTCTGGTAAGAGAGATGGATCTAGTGCCCATTTCTGCTTTAACCCATGTTTAAGACTAGCCCTGTGGCTGTAGTGTGTTTTGTAATCTTGCAATTGTACAAAGCCAGTTAGAGTATTCGCTAAGCCTATGCCTCCTTTTCATCATCCACTAGTCTGTAATCAGGGTGACATCAGTGCGTGTGCAGTATCATTAACACTCCACCCAAATGTAAGTTAAGTATCTAAACTTGCCACTCTCTAATATATGCTCTGTAATACAGAACAGAATTCTTTTAATTCATACTCTGCTGACCCACCCAAAGGCCTGGTGTGATTCTCTTTCAGCTTGCAGTCAAGGTTTGTTGCCAGAGATTGCATAGCTACATTTTGTAAATTTTCTAAAGAAAATGTTAGCGGTGCTTGCCCGTGCAAAAGTTGCTTCCATAATACTAGGTTGTGGGTGGTTGCTAGGGTGTTTTCTAAGCAGTTGCTAAGGTGTACTTAGATCTTTGTAGTATGTTGCTATGTGATCGTTTGGGTGTTTTGAGTGGCTGCTAGGTGAATGTTTACTGGCCCGAGTCAAAATAGCCCACTCTCAAGTCTTTATGTGATATTCTGGTCTCTAGAAATAGTTCAGGGCTCTCATTTAGTCTATTGGATTATTTTTTCACCAAATAAATTTTTCAGAAGTGAAAGAGGAAGAATGGAGTGCATGGACTCCCTGTAGCGTCACCTGTGGCCATGGAAACCAGACCCGCTCACACTCCTGTGGATATTTCTGTACATCCACTGAGTCCCGAAGCTGTGACCTCCTCCCATGCCCAGGTTAGTTTGACTTCTGTCTACTGTACTCAGAAATGTATATTTATTTTACTAAATTAAACCCATTTTTATGAAATTGTTTATTTTTCAGATGATCTGAACAGTGTTGGTGACGTCGTTCCATTTAAGATGGAGAATGGTACAGAACCTTTTGGCACTGGTAAGTCCTGGTTTTAGGGTTATTGCAATTGGAGCTGTCAATAGATTCAATTCATTTATTGACTATCTGTTTTACAGACCTAAGGAAAACAGTGGGCATGTTCAGAAAAACTGTTTGAAAATAGTCATCAAGTTCTAAATGAATTAACCACTAAGAAGGTCTTTCTCCATTATTTAATGATAAATGTGACACTTTTTGTCATGCGTGTTTTGACTGTTTCAACCAGTGTTCAGAGAGTCAAACAGAACAGATTGGAGCAATGTTAGACATATTAAATTAATTTAATATATTAATACTTTAACTTTGGCAGCCCTAATTGCATTATAGTTCACCTTTTCAACTAAATAGTTTGATCTTCATGATCTAATACATAGACCTATCTCAATATACTGTTCTGGTTTGTATTCTAAAAGATTTCATTTAAAAATATAATATATATATAATATATTAATTAGAAAATCCCTTTGATCCAAATAATGAAAAGGTACCAAGGATATCTAGAGACTTGGGAATGGTCTTTTTATACTATGCCAGTAAGCAACCATCTATCAACCATTTAGTAATGCGTTTGCAACACCCTTGCAATGCCCTAGTAACCAGTGGTGAATTTGGGGCCATACGTATGTATTTGCCGTATGCTTCAATATTTGCGTATACTCGGTATACTCACTTGTTTTGCTGCTTTAGAAGTCTATAATCTACTGTCGTTGGATTCCCTTTAACTGTATTGGATGCTGTTTTGTGAAACTGGAGATTTTTTGTTGTAATTGGTGCATTATTACATGAATTATGCCATTACACGCCCCTGACATCAGTTGCTGCAAAAACTGCCAAAACAATGACAATAATCCAATGAGAAATACACTATTTTCATGTTAAGGCTTTTCTCTCCCTTTCTCTCTTCTTTCTGGTCATTGAAATAAAGCATTTTTCATTTTAAGTTTAGTAGGGGACGTTCACGCTGAACGCATTTTTGCGTCCATCCGAGCTGTTTTTCAATGTTAAGCAGCGTCTCAGCGTCTGCACTGTCACTTCCTCATGTCCCAAAGACTGCATGTCAAACATCTTTGAAAAAATAAATGCTAAATCATTGGATTTTTATTTTTTTCCCCACATACAATTAAATAATTTAGTTTTACATTCTCTCACTAACATGTATTCATTTGTAGTAAATGGGTAATTTTAACACTGATAGTGGAGTTTTTTGTGTGTCCCTTGATTTATTGTGCACTCTGTTTTTTCACAATACCATGACCTTTCATTGAAGATATATGTTAGGAAATGACATCACACACACTGGCGGTAGACATAAGCCATTCTGCAAAATTACTTTGAGTTATTTGAAGTTTATAACTCTATTGTTTTCCTTTATTTTGTAGTGTTAGTCATATGTGTTCAAGCATAACATGTCCACCTTATAATGGAAATATATATGGGATATTAAAATTAATTAAAACATTTCAATATACAGTATTTATGTTAACAGAAATAAAATTATAAATATTAATTTACAAATATGTTTCCTAGAAATCAATCACAGACCATGTAGTGGCTAATTTATCCACTGAATGTCCATACTGACCAGTATGACTAATACAATCTTTATGTCCTTGTAATGATGAAACATAAAGACATTTTCAAAGCTGGAATGCCACCATATTGTAGGAATGACCCATTTACGACATGTACAGAGTTACAGTTCCGCAGCTCTCTATGCTCAGATTATGCAGTCTACAGTAAGAGTAAAGTACAGTCTATAGTAACAGATGGTCAGACGAACAGGGACTGGGCAATAGTTAACCAATTTTTTTGGTAGGACTACTCCACTGCTAGTAACCACCCAAAACACCCTGTCAAGCGCGATCAAACTGGTGAATCAAACTGGTATGATCTGCATTTGCGCTGCTGTTTACCAGGAGAAACTTGAGTAAATCAGAATCAGAACGAGCTTTCTTGCCATGTATGCTTAGACATACAAGGAATTTGTCTTGGTGACAGAAGCTTCCAGTGCACAAACAATACAACAACAAGACAGCGATAATAATAATAAAAATAAAAAGCAAATAGAAAATATACTGTAAGTATATATAGAAATACAAAATAAGAAAAAAAAAAAAAAAAAAAAAATATATATAAATATATATATATATATATGTATGTACAAATACAAATCTGTTATAGTGCAAGAGAGTTTAATGGCAGAAGAGGTAGGATATGTTAAATAAATATAATAGACTAAGTGGATGTGATGACGAGGAGGGTGGGCCGGGCCGTGAGTGAGCACGTCTGGCCCCCAATCAGGCTAATCAGTGTTGTGCGCTACGTTCAGGAGAGGGTTTGGTTATTAGCAATAATTAACAATTATCAAAGATAATTATTATTAAAATCAATAGAACATTGATAAGAATCAATGTTAGCTTTTTAATCCTTTAAATCAACAATCATCAAAAAAAAACCATCAATTATCAAATTCAATAGAATATTTATTATTATATTATAATTATTATAAAGATAATCATTAATTATTGAAATCAACGAGAATATGAGAGAATATGGCCACGAATGTGGGCGGAGAGAAGCCGGTTAATGGCGTCTGCCTGTTTACCACGTGTCTCCACTTGTATAATAACTTAGGGACAAAGCTGAGCTTTATCACCAAGTTATCCACTAGCCAAATATGTGTGCAGGTATGTTTGTGAGGGGTTGCATGTGTGTGTACAAAAGAGAAAGAATAAAGTGAGTTTATCACTCAGAGACGCGGCTTGTAAACAGTTCCGTGGTCTTTGGTTCATTAACGGATCAAATCAGTGTGCCGGTTTCATTCGCGATGGCGGAAATACACAACAGTCCAACGTGGTTGGACTGCAACACAGCAAATCTCATTCGTGATAACATACATTACAATAATACCTTAAGTATTATTAGCAGAAATGAGCAGACTCAGCGGTCTGTAAACTGTACAAGCAATAACCTTTTTTTTTTTTTTTTTTTTTTTTATATATATATATTTTTTTATTTTTTTGTGCTCTACATTATTTATTTATTTTTTTTCCTTTTATTAACTTTTTAACAATATATATTACACACACACCAGGAACAAAAATACAAAATACAAAATGCAGTATAAACACATATTGATGTCTTTCGCATCATTACAACTTAGCATATCTCAATTTGTACAGGACTCACATCCTCAAGACTAATGAAAAAATAAAAAAATAAATAATATACATACAAACTATTAAGGCCTCCTAATACAAATACATCCTATAATCTCACATATCTTCAATTGTCTCTTTAAACATGTCACTATCCTCCTTCTCTATGAAGGATCTAAAGGGATTCCAAACATCTTCAAAAGTCTTACCCTTTCCTTTAATAATATATGTTATTTTCTCCATTGACATATTCAGTACCATCTCCCTGAGCCACCTTTTTATGCTGGGTGGTTCTAGATTCTTCCATTGTAATGCAATGAGGCGTTTAGCTTGTAAGATACACATAGAAATAAAGAGACATTCCTTTGACTTAAACTTAGGATACAAATGCAGTAGAAAAATCCTTGGTCCAAAAGGAAGACTCACATTTATAATTTTACCAATCATATTATGCACTTCTTTCCAGAATTTCGATATTTCTTCACATTCCCATATACAATGGAAATAGGTACCTTTACAAACATTACACTTGGGACATGTATCTGGTATATTTTCATTAAATTTGTTTGATAATACTGGAGTTATGTGTACACGCATAAGCCAATTATATTGCAACACCTTTAATCTTATATTAACTGTTTGTACTTGAGCATCTTGACAAATCTCACTCCATTCATCTAGTGTGATCTCCTCATTAAGATCCTTACTCCATGCTGCTAAACGAGAGCTAGAAGACTCCCTACCAACATATTATACAGAAGTGAAATCCGACCATTATCATAACAATATTTGGTGACTACTCTTTCCAAGACTGATACAGGTGGTATATTTCCAGTACTTTTTTGAAATGATAAAATGAAACTTCTTATCTGTAAGTACCTAAAAAAATGACTTTTAGGTATATCAAATGTATTACTCAGTTCTTGAAATGACATAAGATTGTCTTCCTTATATAAATCTTTTATACTTTTAATACCTTTTTCTGCCCATGTCTTAAAACCTACATCTACTTTTCGGGGACTAAACTTAGGATTTCCCCATATTGGACAGTAGCGAGATATCTCACTTGTATAAGAGATATTCAAGTATCTCTGCGTCTCATGCCATACCCTTACCATATTTAAAACCATTGGATTCGTAACATTACCCTTCATTTTCTGTTAAATTTTACGATCTAAATCATATAAATATGATTCCAAGGGTATTTTATTCGGAATAGAGTTTTTTTCCATTTCTACCCATACGGGTTGTTCCTTAGATGTTGAGAAGAAAAACATAATAGAGCTTAACTGTGCAGCAGTATAATACCCTTTAAAATTAGGGCATTGAAGTACCCCCACCCCCATCAAATGGCAAATATAAAAGAGATAATCTAATTCTAGATCTTCTATTGTTCCATATGAATTTAATAATTCACTTTTTAAATCTAGAAAACAGATTACTAGGAGGTGTGATCGGAATATTCTGAAATAGGTACAAAAATTTAGGTAAAATATTCATTTTTAAAATATTAATTCTTCCTATTAAAGACAACGGTAAAGAAGCCCATCTTTCAACCAGCATCACTGTATTCTCAAAAATTGAATTATAATTCTTTGTTACTATGTCTTCCAGTTTTGGAGTAATTTTAATTCCCAAATATGTGAACATTTCCACATTATTAAACATATCTACCTTACTGATAGAACTTTTCCTTTCTTCTTCATTCAGCAACATAACTGAAGATTTTGAATTATTGATCCGGTACCCTGAGATTTTCCCAAATGTCTCTATGATTTGAATAAAAGCCGGAATGGTTGAGTCTAATTTCTTTAAAAATAATATAACGTCATCAGCAAATAGCTTATTTTATGTTCACTGCCAAACATTTCTATACCTTTTATATCCCTTTCTTTTCTGATAGCAACTGCCAAGGGTTCAATAGCCATCAGAAAAGGAGAGGGAAAGAGGCGATCCCTGTCTACATCCCCTAGAAATATTAAATGATTTTGATATAAAATTATTAGTTAAGACCTCTGTCGAAGGATTCTGGTACAACAATTTAACCCATTTGCAGTATTTATCTCCAAATCCAAACCGAATTAAAACATCAAACAGAAAATCCCATTCCACCCTGTCGAATGCCTTTTCTGCATCTAGTGCTAGTAATGCAGTATCTTTTTCCCCCTTTTGTTGATGCAGGATATTTAGTACTCTTCTTACATTATGACATCCTTGTCTATTTATCATAAAACCATTCTGATCCATCCCAATGACGTAAGATGCTACAGTTTCTAATCTTCTTGCCAATATTTTGCTCAGGATTTTAGTGTCTGAGTTGAGTAAACTTATAGGTCAAAACTTTTCACATTTATTGTTAGGTTTTCCTGGTTTAGGTAATAAGGTAATTATAGTTTCATTCAAAGACATAGGAAGTTTATTCTCCGCAAAGGCTTCTACTAGCATGTCTAACATAGGTCTTACTAATTTATCTTTAAATTTTTTATATATATCTATGGGGAGACCATCAGGTCCCGCCGCCCTCCCTGCTTTCATCAGATCGATCGCCTCTACCACCTCTTGTAAACT
Organism: Xyrauchen texanus; assembly: GCF_025860055.1. Taxonomy (NCBI): domain Eukaryota; kingdom Metazoa; phylum Chordata; class Actinopteri; order Cypriniformes; family Catostomidae; genus Xyrauchen; species Xyrauchen texanus. The sequence continues at coordinate 36,393,787 of NC_068303.1, forward strand.
GATGTCTTTTCCTATTTCATCTTTATGTTCTTCTGGGATACTAGGTAACTCTAAATTATCCAAAAAAGTTTTTTGTATTTCTGAACCTGAAGTACATTCAGAATTGTGTAGTTTCATATAATATGATCTAAATAAATTATTAATTTCTTGTGGGTCAACAATGATATTACCATCTGACTCTTCAATCGAATCTACAGCCCTCTCCATTTGCTTTTTTTTTATTTGCCATGCCAACACTTTACCTGTCTTTTCGCTTTGATCATAAAATGTTTGTTTCAGCTTTAATAACTTAGCTACAGTTTTATTTGCAGAAAGTGTATTATATTTAGATCGAAGCATTAATAGCTGTTTATGTTTATTTGCACATATCGAATCGCTATGATATACTTCATTTTCCAGCTCTTTAATCTCTTTTTCCAAATCTTGTAACTCCTGTCGAGATTTTTTACTTTTAGAGCTACAAAAACTAATAATTTGTCCCCTAATAAAACATTTAAATGCCTCCCACCGAATTCCTGCTGAAGTTTCCAATTGATTTGTTTCAAAGTAATTGTCAATTTGATTACCCAAGAACTCTACAAATGACACATCTTTAAGCCAACTTTGCTGGAATCGCCATTTAGGGGGATCTTTAACTAATTTTGAATCGACATACAACAAAGATACTGGTGCATGATCAGAAATGACAATACTAAGGTAATGACAATCTATACATTTTGAAAGCAATTGGGCTGACACAAGAAAGTAGTCTATTCTAGAGTAAGTTTGGTGTGTTGCCGAATAGCATGAATGTGCAGTCTGTTTTGGATTAAGATGCCTCCATATATCCACTAGATTAAGCTCTCCTATAAAATGTAGAATCTGTTTTCTAGAATTCACATGTGCGGTATCAACTCCCGTAGATCTATCTTTTCCTGGATCAAGTGTACAATTCATATCCCCCGCCATTATAACCTGACCTGATAATGAAGCCACCATCAGAAATATATTGCTATAAAATTTAGAGTCATCCTTATTAGGGCCATAGATATTTACTAAATTTATTATCTCTGTTACCAATCTTCCTTGAATAATCACAAATCTGCCCGCTGGGTCCTTAATAACATTATTTACTTGAAATGGCACAGCTTTATGTATTAATGTAATTACCCCTCTGGCTTGTGTAGTAAAACATGCCGAAAATACCTGTCCTTGCCACCTTCTTTCAATTTTGATCACTTCCTCCTTAGTCATGTGCGACTCTTGCAAGAATACCACATTTGCCTGTATCTGCTTAATTCTAGTCATCACCTGTTTAATCTTTTTTAGTTTCCCCAGCCCCCTGCAATTCCATGATAGAAACTTAATCCCTCCTGTCTGTGCCATTTTTTGTTTTAACCATCCTCATTACCTTGAACCATATATTTGCCAAAATATAAGAGGCCAAACCTAAAATAACTAAAACAAAACTAATAACATAAAATATGAACTTACCCCAGCATTTTCCATGCGTCACTGATACCATCTGTATCAGTAACCCCCTTCCCTACACTCGACTTCTTAAATGGTCTTCTCCTATTTGTTCTGTTGTTCAAAAAAAATGAACACCAACACCTCTATCCATCGTTACCGTTTCAACCTTCTTATCCATTTTTATACCCACATATTTTAACCAAGCCATGACTTGTCCCATAAAATACTATTACCTCAAAGAAAAAAAGAAGAAAACAAATACAAGAAATGTGCTGACAATCTGTCATTCTTATATCTCCAAGTAACATCTTTCCAACTACACACATTATATTAACATAATATCTTCAAACTATTATCTTAAAATAAAGTCAAACTTTCACTTTGTGTCATTTCTTTTTTCAGATATTATAGCAAAAGCGCCCTCTTCTGAACCTTAAATGAATTAAATTAAACATCTAATAATTAGCTTGTTACCCTTATTAAAACAAAATTAAATATCTACTTTGGACGAATATAGGCTACAACTTACCGACAAAGACAATAAACTACAATTTTACATTTAGTCCTCAGTACCTCGCATTAATACCTCAGTTTACTTGTTCTCAATTTGTTGCATTCCTTTATCCATTTCTTCTGGACTCGGTACCTCAGTTCACTTGTCCTCGACCTGCTGCATAAATTTCTCCACTTCTTCTGGGCTGTTCATAATTACAGTACGGTCTCCATGTTTAAGAAGCAATCGAGCAGGAAAGATTACTCTATGTCGGTTGATTCCTTTGTCACGCAATTTTTGACGGATAGCATCGTACTTTCTTTGTTGCCTGTGAAGCTCTGCCGACAAATCCGGAAAAAAACGAAGATTGGAACCTTTGTATGCAATTCCCTTACTCTTTGCAGCCTTTAGAACCTGATCCTTCTGTTTGAAATTGAGGAACTTCATTATGACAGTCCTCGGCTGCACTTTACCATCTTGTCCATTTTTTTGACCTGAGCTGGGTATGCGATGAGCTCTCTCTATTATCAATGGCGTAACGCTTTCTCCCAACTCCAAAGACTCTGGTAGAAACTTTTCCAGAAAAGCACACGCATCCGATCCCTCCTCTTTCTCCGGCAAGCCAACCAACCTAAGATTATTCCTCCTACTTCTGTTCTCCAAGTCAATTACCTTATCAGCCATTGATTTCACCTGTTTTTCCAGCGTATCATTTCTGACCTTCAGTTGGACGATTTCGTCCTCTGTCCCTGAAATTTGTTCCTCCGCCTCTGTCAATCTCTCTTTGACATCCACGACCGCCGAAAGAATTTCATCCACCTTGCCGCTTACTTGTCTTTCCATTGCTTTAAAGGCCTTCATCATCTCCGCGTTACTAGGATTCTCGTTTGAGGCCTCCCCCACTTCATCCTCCGTCTCTTCGTGCTCGCTCAGGCTTTCAGGTTCGGATGGCATACTTTGTGATTCCGCTTCCAATCTCCCTTTATTTTTGATCTTTTTCTTCGACGGCATTGTTTTAGTAATCGCTTTAGCTATTCCACCAACTTAAATTAAGTATCTTAAGTGGGTTTAGAAGGATTGATTCTAGCCTAATGCACGAGGGTTGAAATCTGCGACTTATCACACCACCGCCATAACCGGAAATCCTTACAAGCAATAACCTTGATACACAAGGGTCGCTGGAAACGATGCCCAGAGGGATTTCAAAAGTATTTCTACTCCCGATGACGTCATGGTTGAGGGGCGTTCTGTCGTGCGCCTCATCCAGTAGCAGTTGAGAGTTCGATCCTTTGGAATTTCACACATAGGTGTAAAGTGAGTAAGGCTTAAAGGGATTTGTAGACTGTTTTGTTTGATTTTAGTGCAGTTGTTATCAGTAAGATTTTATGACTGTGTGTGTAGGCCTCAGTCAGGCTTTACGACTGTGTTCAGGCCTGCCTTTGTCTTATGTCTGAATACATGTGGCCCAACATCAGCCAGGGAGAGGGATAAAGCCTGTTACATTGTAGTAGTAGTAGTAGTAGTCCTTTATTGTCACATAGTAAACCAGTGAAATTGGCCATCAACCTGTCCATACAAACATACATATGACAAGGGGATAGACAGGACAGGAAGACAGGGAATTAGAAGAAATACAGCATGACATGAGGAGAGGAGAGGAGAAAAAAAAGGCAGCCCCCAGACTATGCTCCTTAAGTACAGTGTGGGAACAGGGAAAAAAACACCTCAGCAACATTAGCACATAATCAGTACACTCTACAACATGAACAAGACTTGCAACAGGGGAGGGGATTTGGGGGGTGGAGGTGGCCCAGCACAGGCAAGCAGCCATCCGGACCTGCAGCCATGTTCGGCGCTGGTCACAGACCCGCCTGTCAGACTGGGGGTACAAAGCGGCGAAGGCGAGGGATAGGGTATCGGGCGGATGATTGCATATCTGTATATATGTGTAAGAGTTCATGTGTGTGTAGGCCTGGAGAGTCACTATGCCAGCATCTAATCTAGGTGCCTCAGTCCGCAGGGTTGTCATAGCGATACACAGCAAGTTGCCATTGGTGCCGAAACCCAGGAAGGAGGAGGGATGCACTGCCATGGAGTCCTCATCACTGCCATCCACCCAAAGGAGAAGCTGCCACCATCTGCTGGGGGACGGAGGAGTCACTGCCGGCCGCCTGGACATGGAGGAACAGCCGCCATCCATGAGGGGAGAAGGGGCTCAGTACCGGCCGCCAGGAGCGGTGGAGCCGCTGCCAGTGGTGGAGGAGCTTGTTACCGGCCACCAGAATACCCAGGGAGAAGCGGCTGTCGTCCGCCAGAGAGTAGAGGAATGGTGAGGACCAGGCAACAGTGTGTCAGGGAACCTTTCTCTCTCTGTCTCTCCTCACTCTCTTTCTCACTGTCGCTCTGCCTCGCTCTTTCCCTTTTCCCCTTGTCTCCCTCCCAGGCCTCAAAAGGTGGGGAAAGCCTGCAGATGTATGTCATGTATGTCATGCCGGGGATTCCAAGGCCTAAGGCAAAGGAGGGAAGAGTGTGACGATGAGGAGGAGGGCGGGGCCAGGCCGTGAGTGCTCATGACTGGCCCCCAATCGGGCTAATAAGCCGAGGAGAGGGACAAAGCTGAGCCAGATGTGGCAGTTTGGGAGAGAGAGCCACACGCAGCTGCCGTGTGTGTTTATGTTTGTGTCTTTGTAAGTTTTCATTAAACGTTATTTTGATGGTTCTTACTGTTTCCGGCCATTTTAACTCTTCATGAGATGGACAGCCTGAGTGAAAAAACTGTTCTTGTGCCTGACGGTTCTGGTACTTGGTGCTCTGTAGTGCCGGCCAGAAGGCAACACTTCAAAAAGGTAGTGGGCTGGGTGAGTGGGGTCAAGAAAGATTTTTCCCTTGAAGGGAGGGCAGGGGGCAACCAATAATCTGATCAGCAGTCCAGACTGCCCTTTTTATTCTTCTCATGTCTGTAGCTGAACCAAACCAGACAGTTATTGAAGTGCAGAGGACAGACTCAATGACTGCTGAGTTGAACTGGATTAGCGGTACCTGTGGCAGGTTGAACTTCCTCAACTGGCAAAGAAGGTACAACATCTGCTGGGCCTTTTTTACAATGGAGTCAGTGTGGGTCTCCCACTTCAGGTCCTGTGAGATAATAGTCCAGAAACCTGAATGACTCCACTGCAGCCACATTGCTTTTCAAAATGGTGAGCGAGGTCAATGTTTGGGTGTTCCTCCTGAAGTCCACAATCATCTCCAATATTTTGAGTGTGTTCAGCTCCAGGGTGTTTTGAATGCACCAGCATTTGCACAGCTGTTCAACCTCTCTTCTGTATGCTGACTCGTCATCATCTTGGATGAGGCCAATAACAGTAGTGTTGTCTGCAAACTTCAGGAGCTTGACAGAGGGGTCCTTGGTGGTGCAGTCATTTGTGTACTGGGAGAAGCGTAGTGGGGAGAGCACACATCCCTGGGGGGACCAGTGCTGATCAGACAGGTGCTGGAAGTGAATTTTCCCAGTCTCACAAGCTGCTGCCTGTCCTTCAGAAAGCTGTTGATCCACTGACAGTTAGATATGGGAACAGAGAGTTGGATTAATTTAGTTCAGAAAATAGCTGGAATGGTGTTGAAAGCCAAACTGAAGTCCACAAATAGGATCCTTGCATATGCCCCTGGTCTGTCCAGATGCTGACTCGTCATTCTTCCATATGCCCCTGGTCTGTCCAGATGTTGCAAGATATGATGCAATCCAGTGTTGACTGCATCATCCAAAGACCTGTTTGCTCGATAAGCAAATTGAATGGAATCCAGAAAGGGTCCAGTGATGTCCTACAGGTGGGCCAACACCAGTCTTTCAAATGACTTTGTCAGAGCGACGGGTCTGTAGTCATTAAATCCTGTGATCTTGGGTTTCTTTTGGACAGGGATGATGGTGGAGCGTTTGAAGCACCTGGTAACTTCACAGTGCTCCAGTGATGCATTGAAGATCTGTGTGAAGATGGGGGCCAGCTTGTTGGCACAGGCTTTTAGACAAGTGGGTGAAACACCATCTGGGCCCTGTGCTTTCCTTGTCTTTTGTTTCCAGAAAACCTGACACACATCCTCTTCACATATCTTAAGTGCAGTTTGAGTAGCAGGAGAGGGCACCAGGCCAAAGCACTCAGAAGCATGCACGGGGGTGGACCTGATCCTAACGTGCTGCAGGAACTGCACTCAGCAACCGACCTCGCCCTGAGAGCGACGAAGGCCACAGCGCAGGCACTCGGACAGGCGATGGCCACCCTAGTGGTCCAGGAACGCCATCTCTGACTCAATCTGGTCGAGATGCTTGAGGCTGACAAGAACCGCTTCCTGGACGCACCTGTCTCCCAGATTGGCCTTTTCGGCGACACCGTCGAGGACTTCGCCCAACAGTTCTCTGCGGTGAAGAAGCAGACGGAGGCCATCTCCCACATCATGCCCCGCCGCACACCTGCCGCTATGGGCCCTGCCCTGTCTGCTCGCCGAGGGCGTCCCCCTGTGGCGAAGAAACCAGCTCCTGCTCCGCCCCAACCCGGGCCCAGCTCTCAGCCCCGGCGTCGAGCACTCCGCAGGCGGCGTACGCCCCCTGTCTCACGAACCCCCTCTAGGACCCGGAAGGCTCCCAAGCCGCTCCTGAGACAGTCGACCCAGAGCCGGAGACGTTAGCTCCGAGGTGGTAAGACCGCCCGCCCCTGGTGGAGGGCCGGGTGGAGAATCCTTTGTTTTTTCATTTGCCACACCCTGACGGGCCGTGGTAGCCACATTCTCAATAAAAGAGCTATTTCCTTTGCCTCTGGGTCACCTGGCCCGCAAATGCCATTCTCACGGCAATGTGCTTTCAGATTACGACAGTCCCGTACACCGGACGCGCAATCCCACCTTCCGCCTGCCCACGACTGTCCCCGGCCGGCCGGTTCAGACGAGTCCAAAGGACGCCGACATCAGACTTCCTCCTCAGTCACGAACCCGCCTGCCGGGCGCTGGAGCAAGGTAAGTGCTTTGAGTCTATTCTCAGCACCTCAGCCTCAGGCCGCAACGAAGCCGCCCGACGCTGCATTACCTGTTCCACCCGCTGCGAGGCCCGCCGGTACGCCCAAAATACTCGTCCCTTTGGTGCCCCTAGCGCAGAGCTGGGAAGCGTGGCTTTTGCTTCCCAACGCATCACGCTGGCTGCACCGGACCATTCGACTCGGTTACGCAATTCAGTTTGCCCAGCTCCCGCCCCCCTTCAGGGGCGTCCGCTTTTCCGCAGTACACTGCGAGCATGCCAGTTCCCTGCGCACGGAAATCGCGACCCTCTTAGCCAAGGGTGCGGTAGAGCCCGTCCCTCCAACCGAAATGAGGAAGGGTTTCTACAGCCCTTCATTGTACCCAAGAAAGGCGGCAGCTTACGACCAATCCTGGACCTGCGAGTTTTCAATCGGGCCTTGTTAAAACTCCCGTTCAAAATGCTCACGCAGAGAAATATTCTGGCTGGCGTTCAGCATCTAGATTGGTTCGCAGCGGTAGACCTGAAGGACGCGTACTTCCACGTCTCAATTCTGCCATGACACTGACCCTTCTTACGGTTCGCGTTCGACGGCCAGGCGTTTCAGTACAAAATCCTCCCCTTCGCCTGTCTCTGTCCCTCGCCTTCACGAAGGTCGCAGAGGCGCCCTTGCCCCGCTACGAGTAGCCAGCATCCGCTTCTCAACTACCTCGACGACTGGCTCATCCTAGCACACTCTCGAGAGTTACTATGCACACACAGAGACCAGGTGCTCCGCACCTCAGCCGCTGGGGCTTCAGGTCAACTGGGAAAAGAGCAAGCTCACTCCGGTTCAGAGTATCTCTTTTCTCGGGTTGGAGTTAGACTCAGTCTCAATGACAGCACGCCTCACGAGCGAGCGTGCTCAGTCGGTGCTGGACTGCCTCGCTTCCTTCAAGCCAGGCACAGTGGTCCCTCTAAAACTTTTCCAGAGGCTCCTGGGGCATATGGCATCCTCCTCGCGGTCGCCGCTGGGGTTGATGCATATGAGACCACTCCAGCACTGGCTCCAGACTCGAGTCCCAAGAAAAGCATGGCACCACGGCACGCATCGGGTAAGGATCACCCCCGCCTGCCTCAAAACACTCCGACCCTGGACAGACCTCTGCTTTTTACGGGCAGGAGTGCCCCTGCAGCAGGTGTCCCGACGCGTTCTGGTTACAACCGACGCCTCCCGGTCCGGGTGGGGTGCCGTGTGCAGCGGGCACGCAGCAGCGGGCCGTTGGAAAGGGGCCCCGCTGCGTTGGGACATCAATTGCCTGGAGTTGCTGACCGTCCTTCTTGCTCTCAGGAAGTTAAATTGCCAAGGCGGCGTACGCTCCCACCACATGTCACAACTCGCCCGCCGTCTCCTCCTATGGAGCCAGCAGCGACTCAAGTCGATTCCTCCCCAGCCCTCCGGGTCCGCGGTTCAGCGGAGGAACTCGCCAACCCAAGCCACTGCGGGTACCCTGATGGCTACCCTGTACTGGTATAGGTGCTCCACAGGTAAGGCCTCCTGCTCGGACTCCCCCGTGTGTAATTCCACGGTTCTGTCCCCTTACGAGCGGACCCCCGTGTCTCCCTTAGGCAGTTACAGCTGCCCCGGTCGCCGTGTTGTAGCAACCCCCCCCCTTTCGAGACTGGATCTACCACCGCACCATACTTTCCACACGAGCCCTAAGACGGCCGTGTGATGTGTCTACCACTTTTCCTCCCCAAGAAAAAGGGCAGGTGTGGTCTCCGCAGGGTCTGGGTAAGACCCCCTTCCCTACATGCGTGTAAGGGCCCCGGCCGTGATTGCTCTATGCGAGAAACATAGAGAAAAGAGGCCCAGCCAGGCTGGCCCGTTCCCATGTTGGCAAACATCGCCTTGTTCCCCTCCCAGGGTAACTAGAAGGATTCCGATGTTCTTATGGGGCATTGGGGAAGGGTACGTGCAGCCAGGTACAGACGACGCGCGGCACTGGATGAAATCCCTGCCCGCCTCTGTATCGGCGGTTCACGTACACAGTTCAGCGCATGGCAAGATTGGAATGAGTCCCCTAGTGTCGCTTCTCCGACACAACGTGGAGAGAGCAAAAGAAGGGGAACGTTTGGTTACGTATGTAACCTCCGTTCCCCGAGGGAGGGAACGACACGTTGTGTCTTTCCTCCGCCATGTCGCTGAACCGAGCCACTGTTGTGGCCGGACCATTTCCGGCTCCTCAGAAAAATCCTGAATGAACTCCCGTATTTGCGCCACTTAAATACCCGTATGTCCGGGGGGGGACATGCAAATACCGGCTGCCAACTTGTAACAAACTTGGTTTGCAACTTAAGAAAACCAGTAGTCACTTAAAAGTTCAGGGCACTCACGTTTGCATGAATGATTAAGGAACTAAAACTGTATCATTACTCGAAATCAGTCAAAGATAGGCATAAGCAGATTAACCAACAAATTATATTGATATCACACCAGTCAAATCAGAAAAATTAGCACTTATCCCAGAGTCCTTGATCATATTGTCCATGCATGAGAAGTATTGTCCTTGTGTGTAAATCCTTAGTCCTTGCGCCCAAAAAATGCATCAAAAATATCCAGAAAAAATGGTAATAATCCTCCAAACGTGATGAACTAGCAAAAATACCAAAAACCCAAGTCTTCTCTTGAACCTCGATGGGTAATTACTCCATAATCGACTCCAAAGGAGAAAGCTACAAAACATCAAACTATTTAGTTCAAAAACATGCCTACTCCCTCCCAAACTGGCCTTTTCTACCAAAGAAGGCCTTCCTCCCCCAAGGTGCTCTCCTGTCAAAATAAAAGTCCATTTTGCCCACTACAGGATGTTTTCACACCAACATAAAAGTCCCACATACAAAAGACAGAGAACTTCAACTAGGGTCTGAAACCAATTAAATCATACCTTTACCTATTTTACAATATTTTATCCTCCTTCACATTTGCTAAATAAAATATGTGTATTTCTCTTAGCCCTAATATAGAAGTGTCACAGAGTCCTCCGCCAGCTGCTACTGAGGGAGGCTTCCCCAGAAGGGTTTTAAATTAACAACGTTAACTGTCTCTTCTTTGTTATTTGGATGAATCCATCTGACCCTGTAATTCACTGGGCCAAGCTTCGTCTTCACCCTCACTGGCCCTGACCATCGTGGGGCTAATTTAGATGAGAAATACTCAGAAGCTTTAGAAATAGGATGGGCCCTCACCCAGACCAGGTCTCCCACCTGAAACTGAGTATCTCTCCTGTGGGTATTGTAGTACCTGGCTTGTCTAAGTTGTGCCTTCCTCGTAGATTGTTTAACTTCTTCAGCAAGTTGATGTTGTCTTTCTATTATTGAGTATGAAGATTGAGAAGGGTTTGGCGAAAAGTGAACCAGTCTCTCAAGAGGTCCTTGAAGTTGTCTTCCCAGAGTAAGCTCCGCAGGAGTCCTATTAGTAGTTTCATGATTGGCATTATTTATTGCAAATCGAAACTCTGCCAGCCACATGTCCCACTCTCTGTGGTTTTCTCCCACATAAGAAGCCATCATGGTCTTCAAGGTCCTGTTAACTCTTTCGGTGAGATTGGTCTGTGGGTGGTAACTGGTAGTTAATTTTTTAATTACTCCCCAGTTTATACACAAATCAACCAGAAGCTGGCTGAGAAATTGTGGGCCTCGATCTGATAGAATGTACTTTGGGACCCCCCACCGATTGAAGATGTCGTCCTTTAAGATTCGACATATGCATGGAGTCTTACTATCTCTCAAAGGGAAAAGCTCAACCCATTTAGTAAAGTAGTCCACCACTACCAAAAGAAAGACATTGCCCTTCTTACTTTTAGGGAACGGCCCCATGACGTCAACGCCATGCATATGACCAGGCTCATTCACCTCAGTCGATTGGAGGAAACCCAAAGGTTTTGAATTGGAAGGCTTGTATTGCTGACACGTAACACACTCTTTAACATGTTTCCACACATCCTTCCTGACTTCGGGCCACCATGCCACCTCCAAGATTTTCAAAAGGGTCTTCATCTTCCCAAGATGAGCTCCTAAAGGATTGTTGTGAAAGTGTCGATGAAAGTGAGGACTAGGGATTTTGGCACCACCAGCTGGTATTTGGCACCACCAGCGTAAGGTATAACTCTGTATAACACACCCTGTTGGATATCCCATTTTATCCGATCAATTTGTTCATTCTTCACTTCTACTTTATCCATCAATTCCTTTACCTGCTCGTCTTGGTCTTGAGCTTCTGCTATCTCAGCCAGAGAGGATGGCAACTCAAAGTTCCATGAAAAGGTCCTCTTTGCTACACATGCAGCCACAATTGCTTGATCTTGGATGGACCTAGATAGGGCATCAGGTACCACGTTCATTCTACCTTTTCTATACTGAACTTGGAATTGGAATCGTTGCAGCCTCAGTGTCCATCTGGTGAGTCTGGATGTTGTCTTTGGAGCGTTAAAGGCCCACGACAATGCTGCATGGTCAGTGTATACTACAAAGGGTACCCCCTCCAGATAGTGGTGCCATTTTTCTACTGCCCATACAACAGCTAGGCACTCTTTCTCCGAGGTTGAATAGTTTAGTTCGGCTCCCCTTAGACTTCTCGAGGCATAAGCGATAACACATTCTTCATTATCAATATTTTGCGTGAGTACTGCTCCAAGTCCGATGGCACTGGCGTCGGTTTGTACTTGAAATGGATGAAGAAAATTTGGTTGGGCCAGCACAGGGGCTTGTTGTAGGGCTACTTTCAGACTCTCCACACTCTGCTGACATTCTTTGGTCCAAGCCCAAGAAACATTTTTTCGTTGCAAATTATACAAGGGAGCAGCAAGCTCAGCAAAATGAGAAATAAACTTATGGTACCATCCTATCAGGCCTAAGAATCTCTGCAAGGAAAGAAGATCATAAGGTATGGGATAGTTGGTAATAGCAGCTGTCTTTTCCGGATCCACTTCCACCCCTTTTCCTGAGACTACATGGCCCAAGAATTTTAGTTCGGTCTTGAGAAAATGGCATTTCTTCAAATTCAAAGTCAAGTTGGCCTTCTGAAGTCTACAAAAGACCACTTCAAGATCCTGAAGATGCTGCTGTTTAGACGGAGAGTATACAATAATATCATCAATGTATACAAAACAGATGCTGCCCCTCAACCCCTCTAATGCCCTCTCAATGAGACGTTGAAAAGAAGCTCCTGCATTTTTCAGACCAAACGGCATTGTCAAAAAATGGTATAGGCCAAAGGGGGTGATGAAAGCAGTCTTTTCCCGGCTACTCTTCTCCATCTCCACCTGCCAGTACCCTGATTTCAAATCCATCGTGCTGAAATATTTTGCTCCATGCATAGATTCTAGAATATCATGGATAAGGGGCATAGGATAAGCATCGTGAGGCAGTTTAGCATTTAAATGCCTATAATCAACACAGAACCGTAGGCTTTGATTAGGTTTAGGCACCAGTACCACTGGGGATGCCCAAGGAGATTGTGAAGGCTCAATAATGCCATCTTGGAGCATCTTTTCAATCTCTTCCTGAATTATATCCTTCTTTAGAGGTGAGACTCGATAGGCTTTGCACCTAACTGGGAGGTCATCTGTGGTTATGATCTGGTGGGTAGTTAGGTTTGTCTTCCCCAACTTGTTGGAACAGACAGAAGGCCATGCGTGCAATAGCTGTTGTATTACCTGAGGATTCCTCTGTATCAGATCATCCTTCAAGGAAGATTCCAGAACAGTTGGAATCTGGTACTCCAGACTCTAATGGCAGTGCCATAAACACATTAATAACCTGTTCCTCCTGCTGGCTCCATAATTTATCCCCAAGGGGCTGACAGAGAAAAGGAAACACAGTCATCCGTCCATTGATACACAGTTCATAATTATGTTCTCCCACATGTAAACGTACTCCAGTTTGACTTAAAAAATCCAGGCCTAATATAAGGGGAAAAGCAAGCTGTTGGTCGGCCATCACATAAGTGTCGACTGTCCACATCATTCCATGCCACTCGTAGGTCACATGGACTCTGCCTTCTGAGGTTTGGGCCTTCCCATCAGCTAGCATGAAAGTCCTGTTGAAATGTTTCCTCAGTTGCTCACCTGGCTTAGCCAACACTTCCCACAGCTGTCTCTGCATTAAAGTGAATGTGGAGCCAGTGTCTAGGATAGCCTCCACTTGCTTGCCCCGAATTCCCAAAACTGCTCGAAGCAACGGAGGGGTGGCAGCCTGCACGAAAGCTAGATGTTGAGTTGGTCCAGACAGGGGTTTGGAGACATTAACATGACGGGCTGTTGGATCCTTCTTCCCTTTTTCATTGGCTTTCATCTGATTTATTTTGGCCCAATACTCTCTTTTGGAATTGAGGTCTCTTTACACCAATGACCCAACCTTGACCAATTGCTCCACTGTATGCACAGCACCCCTTAAGCTTCCTGCCAGAGAAGGGTTGCAGTTATTTAGGATTCTTCTCACCACTTCTTCCTCAGGAAGATCAGTCTTCCACTTTAAGCATAATGCCCTGTAGTCATAAGCAAAATCTCTAATGCATTGATCAGGACCTTGGATCATAGCTTTAAGTTGTTCCTCTACCTGAGTGAGATAGTCAGTGGGAAGGAATGCTCCCAAAAAGGCTCTTTTAAACTCGTCCCAATTATGGATCTTGTTTCGTTCTGCCAGCCACCAACTCCTGGCAGGTCCAGAGAGAACAGCATTTAGGGTGGCTACAAGTTCGGTGTCTGACAAGTGTCTAAGTGTCAAAAAATTCTCACATCGCTCCACAAACTCCACTACATCACTGGTTTCTCTGGTCTCCCCAAAACTAGGGAATTCTAAATGAATTGGGGGTTTAGGGTAGGAAGCAGTTGGTATAGTTGAATACATTCTCTCACTGTCTGAAGTGGCAGCCCCAAAGGAAAAACGAGTCATTGGAGTACTGGTTTTCCTGATATGGTCAACTTCTTTTTGCCACTTTTCATCCCTTCTTTGCAGACAGTCTATAACTCCGTTTTCTAGCTTAGTCAAAGATCTTTGCATGAAATGTTCAATGTCATCGAACCGTTGATTCACCACATCTCTGAATATAGCTTCTCGGTTTACTGTACTCTCACTGGATGTTCGAAGACCATCTTTCAATGTTTCCATTTCAGCACGTAATTCTTGGACTGTTTGAGAGAGTTTTGATATTACTAAATCTGTTCTTCCAATCTCATTTCTTAACGGATTTACAACAGGTTGAGCGTCATCATCACTCTCTTCAGCTTGGCTGTCAATATACATTTCACCCAACAGTGAACTTATATCTATTACGGATCCTGGATTCCTGTATATATTTCCAGGTGGAGCAGGATTGAAAGGAAGGGACTCTGCTACACCCACACTATCTACTGGAACTAACTCTGCCTCTGAATTAGAATTAACAGTTTCCATTGTAAGTATAAGACACTGATAAAATGATAAAATAAAAAATCAGATAACACAGTTCAATTCATTTCAATACCACCATTCACATGAGTTCCCCGTACGGGCCACCATCTGTAACAAACTTGGTTTGCAACTTAAGAAAACCAGTAGTCACTTAAAAGTTCAGGGCACTCACGTTTGCATGAATGATTAAGGAACTAAAACTGTATCATTACTCGAAATCAGTCAAATATAGGCATAAGCAGATTAACCAACAAATTATATTGATATCACACCAGTCAAATCAGAAAAATTAGCACTTATCCCAGAGTCCTTGATCAAATTGTCCATGCATGAGAAGTATTGTCCTTGTGTGTAAATCCTTAGTCCTTGTGCCCAAAAAATGCATCAAAAATATCCAGAAAAAATGGTAATAATCCTCCAAACGTGATGAACTAGCAAAAATACCAAAAACCCAAGTCTTCTCTTGAACCTCGATGGGTAATTACTCCATAATCGACTCCAAAGGAGAAAGCTACAAAACAACAAACTATTTAGTTCAAAAACATGCCTGCGCCCTCCAAAACTGGCCTTTTCTACCAAAGAAGGCCTTCCTCCCCCAAGGTGCTCTCCTGTCAAAATAAAAGTCCATTTTGCCCACTACAGGATGTTTTCACACCAACATAAATGTCCCACATACAAAAGACAGAGAACTTCAACTAGGGTCTGAAACCAATTAAATCATACCTTTACCTATTTTACAATATTTTATCCTCCTTCACATTTGCTAAATAAAGTATGTGTATTTCTCTTAGCCCTAATATAGAAGTGTCACAAACTCTCATTGGCCTTTTTTCATAGATCAGAGGTGGATATCGGCGCTAAAGAGAGACCTAGGGTTGCCACCCGTCCCGGTTTTCCCGGGATTGTTCTCTTTTTCGAGAGACAGTCCCGGAAAATATATATTCTTTCCCGGGACACGAATTGTCCCGTTTTTTTGTGAAAATGTACTTCTAAAGTAGAATTTCCATGTTTCAAATTAAACTGTTTCCTTCTACTGTTACTGTGATTTCTTCATGGCTGTGCACATCCAATCCTGTGTCCGTAAACGAGTAAAAACGGGTAAAACAGTGGATTGGCCGATGCCAGGCGTTTACTTTATTTGATTGGAAGCAGAAATACAACTTATCAGCCTGTCGCTAGCAACTGCCTGTGCTGTCGGTTGGTCAGTCGCGCGGGCAATTCACACATCCAGAATGAAACAGTGTGAGTTGAGTTGCTTGCTAGCTTTTTAAAAAACTTTCTATTTACTCAGTTTTGTGAAATGGGGGGAGAAACGGACGAGGAGGATAGTAGTAGTACACCAAAATCAGATGAGCCACCAGTGTCAAAGAAAAAACGATTTACAACTTACAACTCAGACTGGACAAAAAGAGAAAACTTTTCTGAATGGGTAAGGCCCACCCAAGGAGACCCGTTCTCCGCTACCTGTGTTTTGTGTCCTGCCAAAATTTCAGTTAAATATGAAAGAAAAACAGCTGGAAAATCATGCGAAAACAAAGAAGCACCAGAGGTTTGCATTAATCAAACGCAAAAATCTAGCCATTGCAACGTTTATGACAAAGAAAGGTTCACCAGAGGAAGACAGGATAGCAGTAGCAGAGCTCAGCAGTGTATACCACGGAGTGCTTCATGGCCACAGCTACTTATCTACAGATTGTGGTAATAAAGTAAGTGCTGAAGATCTTTCATGACTCAAGTATTGCCACAAAAATGTCATGTGGAAGAACAAAAGTGAAGCTTTAGTTCAAAACGTCCTTGCACCTTACAGCCAGGAGCGTTTAGCAACAGAACTGAAACATACCCCATATTTTTCTGTCTGCTCTGATGCATCAAACTCGGGAGCGTCAAACTATATCCATACACAGTCCAATATTTCCACGAAGACGAGGGTGTTAAATATGGGCTATTGGAATTTTACTGAAGACCCCCATGAAACCAGCAGGGCTATCTATGAACAAATTTTGGATATCACAGAAACAAATGGCTTGTGTGTCAGACAGATCAGTGCATATGGTGCTGACAATGCATCTGTAAATTTTGGCAAGCATAATTCTGTTTATCAAAAACTGAAAGAAGTCAGTCCACACATCGTAAAGGGCAACTGCAAATGCCACTTGATCCACAACTCCCTGAAAAACACTGAACAGAATTCTCAGCTGCAGGTTATGATGTTGAATCCATTGTCCTAAAAATCTACAGCGAATTCTCATGCTCAGCCAAAAAGTAGAATCTCTGAAAGAGTTTTATGAAGTTTACTTCTGTACAGTACAAAGATATACTGAGGCATGTTCCAACCCGTTGGCTATCTCTATTGCCTGCAATTCAGCGGATCCTGGAGTGTTGGCCTGCCCTCAAGAGTTATTTTTTGTCACTAGGAAAGAAGGATTGTCCTGACATTATCTGGAAGGTTGTATGCAGAAGGGGTGCTGATGCTGCCGACAGCAATGATGAGGATGATGTGACAGTGTCTGGATGTCTCCTGTTGCTCATGCACAATGTAATGCAGGAATTTGACAGCGCAATTCGAAGTTGGAAAATGAGAGTGCTACTCTACTGGATGTTCACGGAGTAATTAGCCGATTGCACAGCCAACTAATCTCGCGTCGTGCAGACAAATTTTATGGTAGTAAAACAAAGCAAGCATTCCGAAAACTAAGTGCAAGAGACCAAACGGACTTTGCAACACTGGTCGACAGCTTCTTTGAAAAGGCTGTTCATTACCTGGAGGCTAACTTTGATTTTGATGATCCAGTTATGTCTAACGCTAGCTGTCTGCGACTGAGTGGTCCAATGGAATGGGATGCTCTCGGCGATTGGTCGACAAATTAGCTTTGAGCATTGACGAAGACAAACTGTATCAGGACTACACTGTACTGAACGATGTATTTGAACGCATCCCAGAAGAGCTGGCACCAGACAAGAAATGGGCTTTTTTTTCAAGAAGGAGAAAGCAGCAACTGAATTGCTCAAAGTGGTATCATTTGTTTTTTCTATCCCTGTCAGCAATGCCTATGCTGAGCGTGTATTTAGCCACATGGAGGATGTCTGGTCAGACAAAAGGAACAGGATGTCAGTGGGGTTGGTCAAAGCCGAACTTCAAGTTAGATTAAACTTTAAATTATCATGCTTGGAGTTTAAAGCATTCATTGAGGGACAGCCGGGTCTTCTGCTGGCAGCAAAAGGGATGAGAAATACACATGGAAAAAGAGGTGAGAAATGTCAGTCTTAGGTTGCCCAAATTTACTAAGTTAACAAAAAAAAAAGAAGTTGTTTATAATCTATATAATACATGTAAATATGTTTTAATTGCTAAAGAGTAGCCTATCTTTCTACAAATGATTAGATTTTATATAGATTATAATTATACAGCATATGTTTACACAAAGTTTAAACAAAAATGTATTTAATGTTTGTATTTAATGTAGAAAGGAGTCCAGAGTTAGTGCATCTACGTCAGGGAGTGCATCTACGTCAGGGCAAATATAGGTAAGAAAGGCAATAGGGAGTCCTACAACTGTTAACACAGTATATTTGCAATTATGGGTTGATCCCCCTCTAAAAAAAATAAAACAAAAACAAATTTCATCTGAGTGTCCCTGTTTTTCACAAATCAAAGGTGGCAACCCTAGAGAGACCCCTAGTGTCGCTTCTCCGACACAACGTGTCGTTCCCTCCCTCGGGGAACGGAGGTTACATACGTAACCAAACGTTTTTCAGTTTTTTTTTTGTTTGTTTTTTTTAACAGGTCAAAAATGACTCGATCGTACCTTGTCCAAACCAGACATGACATGATAAGATTCCAGTGACAAGCAAAATGTCTGTCCACGTGATATTCATACACTAAATAACCCTAACCATAACACTAAACTAAATTATGTTAAAATCAGATATGAGAAAAGTCAGATGGTCTGTTTATTGAACTTAAATCCTTTTCTCATTGAAGCTGCGTAAGGACACACCCTTTCTATGGCAAACCCAGAGGGGTCACACACATACACAGGGCAAAGTTACTTTATGAATCGTGTCCAAATTCAATCTGTTACCATTGTTTTATGTTCAGGGCTTCTAGATTATGGCAAAAATCATGAAGGATTATTTTGGTCAATATTGAGATCACGATTATTTAACATGATTACACATTGACTTTGGAGCTAGTAAAACTACTACTGGTATTCACAGTATGATTATAATAATTTAATACTTTTTAAAGCTATTAAAGTTACCCAGTCAAGAGCAGTGATGTTTTCTAATTTTTTTGTTATGATTGTTTGATTATTAGAATGACACACTAGACAGGAGCAAGTCTGTTAGCTTACATTTACACTTACAAGTCTGACATTTGAATTCAAATCTGCTTTTTTCTCCACTGTTTATGTTCACTTTAGACATCACTCTCTGTGTTTACATGAATACCTCACCAAGACGGGCATTTTGGTGGAATTTTGAAATGTAATTGACCATTCAGGTGCGCATTAACGTGAGCATTTTCGGAACACACATACATGTTCAATCCATATTTAACTCACAAAAAACAAACTCTTTTCTTAATAGAGCTGCATATCACCGATTTTCTTCATGATAAGATACACACTTGAACGTGACACACATTATGATTCACTATGTCATGAGCCATAACGTTATAATCTAGCTGCATCAAATGCGTGCGTGTGACAAGCATCCCCATGCCAGAGTGTGCATCATCTGGGAGAAGATTCAATCTCTTCCCAGGTCACTTCATACAACTCATAGATGCGGTACTGACCCTACAGAAAAATGCCAGTTTTGGAGTTTATTTTCATAACCGCTTCCTTATTATTTGAACTTTAATAAAGGATGCTTTAAAGATATAGGGGTGTTTCAATAATAGTTTTATCTCGATTATCTTGTTTTCATAATCGTTGGAAGCCAAAATCGTATGTGAAAATAAAATTTGATTAATCGCCTTACTCCTGTTGTTATTTTGCTGATCTCCATATGACAGGGAAGCAGAGAGAAAGTCACAATGAGCCAATATGTCACCCCTTTGCCATTCTGAACCGTAACTCTATTACATTTAGGCTATAGCTTCTGTATATTAAGTATGCCTCGGATAGGCCTATTTAAATATTATTATTATTATTATAGATTTTTTAACTTTCGTGATCTTCTTTCGGCTGCTCCCGTTAGGGGTTACAACATTGGACCATCCGTGATCTGCATATTTGACTCGGCACAGGTTTTACAACGGATTAATGTAATAATAATAATAATATGAATTATTATTATATTTTTATTATTATTATTATTTAATTAAATTATTGATATATTCTTTATTTTTTCTCACCTGATGAAGCTGAACATGTAGGCTGCATAAACTGTGGAATATGTTGTTAACTATGGTTTCTCCTGGTATTTCGGACATTAATATCTGCTGAAACAACATTTTTGTTTATGTCTGTGCTGTGTGCAAGTAACAATGTTATTCTGGTGGCATTAGGTGTAAAGCAATTGTAAAATGTCAAGTACACATTTTGCAGCAAATATTAAATACAAATACAAATATTAAACAAAAATGTGAATAAATTAAATTAATATAGCCTACAAACTGAAAGCACCGTAAATATCTATCAGGAAGTTTTATGATACATTTGTGGCTAATTTTGTGTTCACATATTTTTGTGGAGGACATAATTAATTTGTTAAATTACATATGCAGAATTATTAAAATGCTGTTGAATACATTGCAATATCGAGTCTCTATAGGCTATATTTCAAGAATAATTTTTTTTTGTAATCCGCTTTGTGCTGGAATATTCTAGTATTTAAACCTCTATGCAGCTGTAAAGGGATTAATGGAAAGGAGGAGGCAAGAACCGGCTTGACGATATAACTAATAGTTTAATGAAGAACTAAACGAAAAGACAAACACACAGAGGTGTTTGTAGGCTACAGCTCAGCATTCAACACCATCCAAGCTTGATGTGAAACTCCGGGCTCTGGGATTAAACAGCTCACTGTTCAGCTGGATCTTGGATTTCCTGTCAGTCAGACATCAGGTGGTTAGAATGGGCAGCAACATCTCCTCATCACTGACCCTCAACACTGGAGCCCAGCAGGGCTGTGTTCTCAGCCCACTCCTGTATTCCCTGTACACACGTGACTGTGTGGCAACACATAGCTCCAATGCCATCATTAAGTTTGGTAGGTCTGATCACTGACAATGATGAAACACGCTGGTGTCAGGAGCACAACCTCTCCCTCAATGTCAATAAGACCAAGGAGCTTTGTGGTGGACTTCAGGAGGAAAGACAGAGATGGAGCACCGGTGGAGAGAGAGTCAGCAGTTTCAAGTTTCAAGTTTCTCGGTGTCCACATTACTGAGGAACTCACATGGTCCGTCCACACTGAGGCCATTGTGAAGAAGGCTCACCAGAGCCTCTTCTTCCTGAGACGGCTGAGGAAGTTTGGAATGAACCACCATATCCTCACACAGTTCTACACCAGCACTGTAGAGAGCATCCTGACTGGCTGCATCACCGCCTGGTACGGCAATAGTATGCCAACAACCGCAAAGACCTGCAAAGGGTGGTGCGAACTGCCAGAAACGTCATCGGAGGTGAGCTTCCCTCCCTCCAGGACATATAGAACAGGCGGTGTGTGAAAAAAGCTTGGAGGATCATCATAGACTCCAGCCACCTGAGTCATGGTCTTCTCTTACTGCTTCCATCAGGCAGGCGGTATCGCAGGATCAGGACCTGCACCAGCCTATATGACAGCTTCTTCCCCCAAGCAATCAGACTTTTAAACATTTGATCTCTCACGATCAATAATCAGCACTCCACTTTATTAATCTTCATCTTATTATCTCACACTGGACTGTCAAATATATTCTATAACAATATAACTACTGCATACATATTTTTATATACTCTTTTTTTATTGTATGTGTATTCTATATTGTGTGTATTGTTTACTGTACATTGTATATTATATTGTGTTGTGTAAGTATATGTACATTTCATATGTAAATTGTGTTGTGTACATATGTTGTTTATTGTAAATTGGTATATGTCTCACCACTGTCACGACTGCTATATTGCTCGGAACTGCACACAAGACTTTCACCTACTGTTGCACTTGTGTACATAGTAGTGTAGCGAATCAGCTCTATATTCTTCCACCATTAGGTAGCGAATCAGCTCTATGAAATATTAATAATCAATCATAACTTGTTATAATCAATTATGAATATTTGGATCAGTTAATCGGGTTAACTTGATGTAGCTACATTAACATTACAACCAAATACTCGGTTCATCCCGTGAACACTCAATATTGGTTATTAATTAATTAATTAATAGAAAGGTACATTTCCGGGGCAAGGGAAATGTCTTTCTTACTAAGTATTAAGAGCAAGTAGTCAAAATCTATGATTAGTGACTTTAGATATGAGCTTGAGACACAGACAACTTTACATGTGACATGAACAAGACTTTATTAACTAGACTAAACATTTAAACTACTCTAACTTACATATACATACATTCATACAGTTTACCAAGGGAAAGAGGGCTGAAGCAGAATACAGGAAGGCAAGAAGTTATAGCATTGTTTGAAGTTCAGCAGATCAACAGCCTGAGCAAACCATCATATTAGTTCTGACACGCCCTTTTTAGAAAGGGGTGAGGATACTTAATGTATCAAATAATGAGACTAAGTTTGATACTTGCATGTCCCATTTGAATTAAACTGTCCTGATGCAATTTGTTGAGGCTCCAGTTGATCTTTGATGATGTTGTCTTGATATCTTTGGTGAATGGTAAGACAAGGCCGTACGTAGCCTGGCACACGCTTGGGAGTCCTTGGGGCCTTCTAGTTTTGCCTCATTCAGCGAGAGAGTGAGAGAGCACAAGGCTCAGAGAACCAGAAAGGCAGGAAGCCAGAGGAGCATAACAGAGCGAAGAGATAAGAGAGAGGATGAGAGGAAGTGGGCGCAGCAATTTTATACCCTCGGGAAACAGGTCCCACCTCTCATTGGCTCGACCAATAAGAAGGGTTTGAGTTCTAGGCGGGAATTTGGTTTATTGCTCTTTGTTGTAAAATTGCCCATTGCATATGCAAGAAAGAAAATAGGAAATATACTTTTAATACTAATATGTTGTTGTTGTCTACATATCATGTACACAGTCATTTCAATCTTCAAAATACCAAGTTATAGAGACCAAATATGCCACACATATGATTTTGGTTAACCATAGTATGCAAAGTCTGAAACATTAACCCATTAGTTTGCAAGAAAACATAGATCAAGCACATTTAAGGGAAAATGTGAGATGGCACATTAGATACATGTCAATATTTACCACATGGATATATAGAATATATATATAGGATTAACAGGGTTCATTTCTCTTTCTCAGTAAGAGAATGAAGGGAGGGTCAGCACTTCTCTGAACATTCCTTTGGAGGTCGTAAAGGCCTCCATTACTCTGGGCATGAGAGAGTTCCTTTGTCAAAGCTCATTTGCATGTTTATGACAGTAAGAGATTTTGGGCTGAATGACTCAAAAGATAGTAAAACATCGCGTAATATCATTCTACAGAGATCTTATATTCAATTCAGCTCGGACAAATCGTAAGGTTTAATTTGATACCAAGAAAGGTATATTTAGTACACTTAATAAGGGAATATACACTGAGGCTATTAAATATGAGGCCTCAGAGTTTAAAACACACAACGAAACAGTTCTAACGAGTTTGATATACCTCAGAAATACACAACATACAGGGATTACGCGTATTTCATTAGCAATATGCAGTTCTGTGTTTAACTGAAAAACACACACACACACACACATTTTTACGTTCAAAGTTTCCCCCTTCCTGTCCACACGATAAGCACGTGGTGAGCATGCGGATGTCACATGCGGTTCTCTGTCAATACATTTATTGTCTCTTTGTCAATACATTTATTGTGCTTGTGGAGGCTGGTTGGCACTATTTCAGTAATTAGGGGGGTTTTTAACAGTAAGTTCTTGTTTGTTCGGGAATCTGTTAAGGCACTGATCCTCCGCCATACCTTACAGTCCCCTTTTTCGCCAGGTGGTGTCCCTGTTGGAGACATCATCGGACGACAATCATCGCAATGGCGGATGGCAGGTGAATCATGAGGGTTTTGTAGCAGGTGGTTGTTCCACGGTGGGTGATGTAGACAGTAGCCACATCCAGGTCTCTGCAGCAGGTGCAGAGGCAGCAGGTGCCTTGACAGTGTGTCACCTGTCATTATGAAGTCAGTTCGTTTGAGGCAGGTGCTTGTTTGTGGCTGCAGGGAGTGGTTATGGGCATTGTGTAGTGTGGAGAGAGTTTCAGACTGACCTAGTACTGGTAGCAAAAGGGCAGCAGGTGGCCGTTCAGCCCTTGGTTCGGCACCTAGTCACCAGGTGTCTGAAGTCTGCAGTGTTACTCTGCTCTGGCAGCAGTGCTGACTTGAGCTTGCCTGAGTGGTGTTGGGCAAGAGTCAGAGGTTTGTTCTTCCCAGTACTCCTCAGGGGAGTTCTGTTCCAGGAGCTCTTTTGCTAGTGCTAGCAGCTCTTGTAACTCAGAAACAGGCGTTTCTAGCTGTCTTTGTGCAGCCTCTGTTTGGCACCTGTTTGAAAGGTGTACAGGAGGATGTTGTTGTAGACTGCTGTGGGACGTCCTGTGGTGTTTGCTGGGTGAGGCCTTGTGTTTGTTAAAGGCCTTCTGTGTCAGGTCACGCAGTTGTTGGATAGGCATTGTGTGGGGGCAGGCCATAATGCCTAAATGGTGACTTACCATAGGATGGAGGTTTCGGAGGAAAAGGCTCTTGAAGCTGGTGTCCTCCTCCATCCCAGGTTTGTTGCGAGCTCCGAAGTAAGCTCGTCTGAGTCTGTGGTATTAAACATAGGGAGATTCATGCCGACCCTGTTTGGTGTCTAGGGCAGCGATCAGTCCGTTTTTAGACTCTGAGAATTCCCTTATGATGGCTTGTTTCAGCTGCTGGTAGTTAGACTGGATGTTTTCTGGCTGTCCAGCCAGAAAGCGTCGCAACTCTGGGCTGGATGTGATCCAGATCAGATGAAGTCTATCTTGATGGTTCACACTCATCAAAGACTGCAGGTGAAAGTCAATGTCTCGCAGGTAAGCATGGACGTCGTGGTCTCCTGCAAGCTCTGGTGTAAATGCAGGGATATGTCTGGCCATTCGGTTGAGGTCTTTGAGTGTCGCTACACGTGTCGTTTCAAGATTCGTTTGAATCAATCCTTTTCCTTCCGCGGCTGCAGAAGCTTTAAGGAAACTGTCCGATGACATGTTACGCATAGGGGTTTGTCTCCCCCCTTTGTAAATCTGTGCTTGGCTGGGGAGGTTTCTCTGCTGATTGCAAGTGGGGAGTGAGATGTCTCTCCTGCTGTGGTTCCTTTTGCAGCAGGTAAGAGTGTCTCAGTTCTCGTTGGACCATGTCAAGTTCATCTTTGGTGTTGTCCAGCTGCTGAGTCAGCACTTTAACTTCAGCTCTGGACACATTCAGTTGACCTTCACAGGCCATGATTCTGGCATCTTTGTCCAAGAGTTCAGAATTTGCTGTTTTTAACGGTGAATCTTTGTGAAAAAGTACCTTTTCCAGGTGCTCTCTAGCTGTCTTTTCCAACTGCTCTTGTTGTTTAGCAGCTGTCAGAGCCGTTTGAAGTCTGTGGATTACCTCCTGTGACTCCCTTCTGCCAGGGTCCTTGTGTCTGTCCTGAGCCTCCATCTCTAGCTGGTCTATGCAGTTTTTAGCATGTGTCAGCTCCGTTTGGGACTCAGTGATCTGGCGTTTGAGGTTGTTTACCTCCTGTTTCAAACCTGTGAGGTTGTGGGCCAGGACGATAACCTCAGTCAGATATTTGTGCTCATACCTCTGGTTTGAGTCATCTGTCATTAGTTCTTTTCCCTCATTTTCCAGTTGCTTTTTGTTCTGTTGCTGAAGGTCGTCAGCAGTCATGGATAAAAGGGTGTTCCTCAAAACACCTAGCCAGTCCTTTTGGCCTGCCATCTGGGCAGTTAGGCTAAGCATCTGCAACATTTTGGCACACTTCTGGTGAGAGTAAGGGCAAGAGACTAATGCAAGATCAAACAGAATTTGGAGCTAAAGGCAAAGTGAGACAGCAAGGTGTATAAGGTACAGCTAGGTTTTGCTAGGTGTGGTTAACAATTGAAACGTGTTCCTGATTATTACTATCTTAGCTGCAAATAGCAGGATGCTCAGATTTGTGTGGATCTGAGTGGCTTTGCTAAAAGAGCGTAAGCCTAGATTTAATAAATGACTTAAGATGTTTCTTTGGGTCAAATTATTTATCAGCACTTACTGATAACATACAACAGGCTTGATCTTTGAACACATGAAGAGGAGAAAGAAAGAGGAAGAAAAGAGCTTTCCTATTAGATTGTGTCTATTAGTGGTGCTCAAAATTATGCCATAGAAATCGTCTAGATTACTAGTGTAGCTGGCTCATAAAATTTAAGCTACTTTTTGCAAATAAACACAAAATCGAGAAGAAAAGTATGTCTAGTTACTTTTGCAGTTTTATGGGGAAATAAAACCACACTAGACCCAGAGGGTTAAATGGGAAAATGAATAGCTGACTTCTATTATTAGTAAAAATAATAAAAAGACTTGAAGAAGTGATTAAAATAGCAGAATAACCTTGTATTGGGAATAATCAATAGCACTTATGATCAACAATTAGATTTGCTTTGGACATCATTCTATAGTTGGTCACAGCTGTTATGTGTTCAAGACCACACAATGTGTTTGTCCCTCTATAAAGTTTAGTCAACGTGCCATTGAAAGTTCCCAATAACTATAAAATTATTCTCTATCTAAACAGTTTACATGTAATTAAGTTTTTAGATTTAATTAACAAAGTAACTGCAAATTTAGCTGAACAGCGTTCAGTAAGGGATGCACCTGAAAGGTGCAGGTGAAGTTAGATGAGAAGAATTAAAGTTAAGGAAAGAGAAAGTGAGAATTCAGAAACCAGAAATGGGGTTAAAGGAAAATGGTTTAGATCACTTCACTCTGCATGCACACAAGCTGTAGATAAAGGCTTCATGTAAATTATGCTAGCAGCTAACTGTTGAAGCTATTAGTTAGCTTAGCCTAAGCTAAGGGGCTGCTAAGTTGGGTTAGCTTAGCCACCTAGGCTGGTTTGTTTACAAAATGGCGTCGGAAGGAAACACATGCGCTATCTGGAGTGAGCACTTCCTGTGACAAGTCGTTGTAAAACAGAAAAACAGATAAAGTTTAGATGAAGGACATCAATCTAACTATAATTTGTAAGGCCTTTATACCGTGAAAAGGGGAGCATCGCCCAAATCTACATTTATATAACACTGTACTGAGATTTCTTCATCAGAAACAGGTTAAGCAATCAATTCTGGTACAGTTTACATGCCGCTGAGCTGAGATTCCTTCATCAAAACAGACTTACACTTTAATACTGAAATTAGGGTTTCTTCGCTAAAATCATATTACTCGTACACTGATACCTTTTGAAAATATGCTTAAATGTGTTAAGACTCTTTCAATTACAGTAGAGTTGTCAATTCAAGCCATCACCTTATCCGCATCCAAACAAGCCAGCAACTAGTGAAGCAAATGCCGTTTCGCATGTCATGTCCTATTCTGACCGGAATTATTCAATGCACACTTTTAAGTTGACAGTGGTTAAAGCTCATAACCTTTGTTTAATCATGCCCGCAGCATTCTCCACCATTATGTAGCGAATCAGCTCTATATTCTTCCACCATTAGGTAGCGAATCAGCTCTATGAAATATTAATAATCAATCATAACTTGTTATAATCAATTATGAATATTTGGATCAGTTAATCGGGTTAACTTGATGTAGCTACATTAACATTACAACCAAATACTCGGTTCATCCCGTGAACATTCAATATTGGTTATTAATTAATTAATTAATAGAAAGGTACATTTCGGGGCAAGGGAAATGTCTTTCTTACTAAGTATTAAGAGCAAGTAGTCAAAATCTATGATTAGTGACTTTAGATATGAGCTTGAGACACAGACAACTTTACATGTGACATGAACAAGATTTTATTAACTAGACTAAACATTTAAACTACTCTAACATACATATACATACATTCATACAGTTTACCAAGGGAAAGAGGGCTGAAGCAGAATACAGGAAGGCAAGAAGTTATAGCATTGTTTGAAGTTCAGCAGATCAACAGCCTGAGCAAACCATCATATTAGTTCTGACACGCCCTTTTTAGAAAGGGGTGAGGATACTTAATGTATCAAATAATGAGACTAAGTTTGATACTTGCATGTCCCATTTGAATTAAACTGTCCTGATGCAATTTGTTGAGGCTCCAATTGATCTTTGATGATGTTGTCTTGATATCTTTGGTGAATGGTAAGACAAGGCCGTACGTAGCCTGGCACACGCTTGGGAGTCCTTGGGGCCTTCTAGTTTTGCCTCATTCAGCGAGAGAGTGAGAGAGCACAAGGCTCAGAGAACCAGAAAGGCAGGAAGCCAGAGGAGCATAACAGAGCTGAAGAGATAAGAGAGAGGATGAGAGGAAGTGGGCGCAGCAATTTTATACCCTCGGAAACAGGTCCCACCTCTCATTGGCTCGACCAATAAGAAGGGTTTGAGTTCTAGGCGGAATTTGGTTTATTGCTCTTTGTTGTAAAATTGCCCATTGCATGTGCAAGAAAGAAAATAGGAAATATACTTTTAATACTAATATGTTGTTGTTATCGACATATCATGTACACAGTCATTTCAATCTTCAAAATACCAAGTTATAGAGACCAAATATGCCACACATATGATTTTGGTTAACCATAGTATGCAAAGTCTGAAACATTAACCCATTAGTTTGCAAGAAAACATAGATCAAGCACATTTAAGGGAAAATGTGAGATGGCACATTAGATACATGTCAATATTTACCACATGGATATATAGAATATATATATATGATTAACAGGGTTCATTTCTCTTTCTCAGTAAGAGAATGAAGGGAGGGTCAGCACTTCTCTGAACATTCCTTTGGAGGTCGTAAAGGCCTCCATTACTCTGGGCATGAGAGAGTTCCTTTGTCAAAGCTCATTTGCATGTTTATGACAGTAAGAGATTTTGGGCTGAATGACTCAAAAGATAGTAAAACATCGCGTAATATCATTCTACAGAGATCTTATATTCGAATTCAGCTCGGACAAATCGTAAGGTTTAATTTGATACCAAGAAAGGTATATTTAGTACACTTAATAAGGGAATATACACTGAGGCTATTAAATATGAGGCCTCAGAGTTTAAAACACACAACGAAACAGTTCTAACGAGTTTGATATACCTCAGAAATACACAACATACAGGGATTACACGTATTTCATTAGCAATATGCAGTTCTGTGTTTAACTGAAAAACACACACACACACACATTTTTACGTTCAAAGTTTCCCCCTTCCTGTCCACACGATAAGCACGTGGTGAGCATGCGGATGTCACATGCGGTTCTCTGTCAATAGTTCATTGTCTCTTTGTCAATACATTTATTGTGCTTGTGGAGGCTGGTTGGCGCTATTTCAGTAATTAGGGGGGTTTTTAACAGTAAGTTCTTGTTTGTTCGGGAATCTGTTAAGGCACTGATCCTCCGCCATACCTTACAGTAGTGTGACAATAAAGTGATTTGATTTGATTGATTTGATTTGACAGCTGCCCGTAAATCTCCCTCTCTCTCTGTCCCACTGCAGTCTCCAGCCGGCCTTTATCCCTCTCTGAGGCTTGATTAGCCTGATTAGGAGCTGGGTGTGTAGCATCACGACCCGGCCCCGCCCTCCACCCGGTCACATTCCTCCCTTGTTCTCTCAGACCGGGGAGTCCCCAGCATGATGTACACCTCCCCCCTTTCTTTCCCTGGGGAGGGGCGTGCCTAACACCCCGTCTGCCGGCAGGTCATCCCCGTCTACCTGGATGAGGGAGGGGACAAAGGGAGGGACACAAAAAAAAAGTGGCACCTACACGCCGTAACGGCGATCGTGCCAGTGCCAAATTAACATAAACATTTTAAAAAGAGAGGGAAAGGCCAACACGGAGCAGCAATGGGAGGAGAGGAGAGAGGAAAAAAAACACTTACTCGCCGGTTCTCTGATACGCCTTAGCTTGGTTCTCGGCCACTCCTCCACCTCTAATGGACTACAGCCGTGCCTCCCCGGACGGATTGGAGGAAGACCACCAGCCCCTGGTGAGCGGAACGCCCTGCAGAGTTTTTGGTGGATGGTAGGGGTCTCCCCTGTCCCTGGCAGCGGTAACTGCTCCAGGCGGTTGATTGGGAGCCCCTCCTCCCCTCGTGGTCGGTGGCCGTTCCTCCGCTTTCAGGTGGCCGGGATCCTCCGTCCTTCAGCGGATGGCGGATGATGCACCTTTGGGGTGGATGCTAGTGGCGAGGACTCTACTACGGCACATCCCTCCTCCTTCGCAGATTACAGCACCAGTGTAAAGGAATAAATGGAAAGCAGGAGGTGAGAACCGGCTTGACAAGTGGAAATGTGTATGATATAGATAATAGTCTTTACAAGCTTAAATTTCTAAGACGTGAACAATTAACAAAGACTGCAAACGGAATCGAGAATGCGGCTTCTGAACTAAAAATCACTATGCGCACATTCATAAGGTTTACACTGTAGTAATATTTGCTTCACAGACTCATTATTGCTTTGTAATTTTCTATATGTTTATTTATAATATCGCTTTATGCCTGTGCTTGTTGTATGATCAGTCTTCCAAATATTTTTCTGTTATTTAGGTGAATTCGTTATTTGTTTTGAAGTCATTATTTGTGCCTTTCTGAATAAGGTATTCGGCTTCAGGCACATCCCTAATGAGAATTATTTTAGACTCATAATTGACTGGGCTGCCCATCACGACGTCAGAGAAATAGGAATGCCGTGTTGCTCGTCGCATGTCGCGACTGGTGAGGACAAATAAATATGTTTAACATGGAAAAGATACCTTTTATAGCGTGTCACATCTTGTAAGGACATGATGTAATAGGAGGGTTAAACATTCATTAAGCTAATGACATGCTGCTTAATAGGCCTGTTGATATGGTTGATTTGATTTGAAAATGTGCTATCTGTTTGGGTGTGTTTGTTTTGCAGAAGTTGATAGCTGTGAGAAGTGGTTG
Source organism: Xyrauchen texanus (assembly GCF_025860055.1). NCBI lineage: Eukaryota > Metazoa > Chordata > Actinopteri > Cypriniformes > Catostomidae > Xyrauchen > Xyrauchen texanus. Next base: position 36,424,400 of record NC_068303.1, read on the forward strand.
AACTGCAAGAGTGAGTTTCTCCATCGTTACTTGCAGCAGGTCTTGACTGAATTACCTAGCTGCCCCTGTGCCTATCCCTCAGAAGCCTCCAACAACATGGTCAACCTTTTGGATGCGAGACACGACCGGACATTCAAATGGAGAGATGCCAGTGGCCCAAAAGACCGCTTGGACATCTATAAGCCCTCAGCACGGAACTGCTTGCGCTCCGCTCTCTCACGAGATGGCACCACACTGGCTGCCCAGCATTGCTGCTATGATGACCATGGTCAGCTAATTACAAGGGGAAAGGGGGCAGGCACCCCCAACTTAATAAGCACAGAGTTCTCCCCAGAGCTGCATTTTAAGGTGGATGTACTGCCCTGGATACTGTGCAAAGGAGACTGGAGCAGGTTTCATGCCATCCGCCCACCCAATAATGGCCTGCATTGCACCGAAAACCCCCACCAGGACACGTTCATGAATGAAATGGAGGAGGCCAGAGAATACTGAGGCACCAAACTTCTGTCTCTCCTCTGACCCCTACCTTCTGCTATGGTGCTCAAATTAACCCTATACAAAAAAACACTTTGCCAGCCGCATAGGTGTGCAGTATAGAAACTTGTCTTGTCTTGTGGGATGCAATACTATTTATTTTTTTTTTGTGGCTAATGGTTTTAAAATGGTCTCCAGTCTGCTCTATTTTGATGTTTGATGTAACAGCAGTATATGTGTATCAAAACAATTGCTAAAAAAAATGAATAAGTAGTTGTCAGGCATGTTTCACACAGGCCAATTTATTGTATGGATATGTGTTTTTTTTTTTGCTACCACATATTTTATTTGATATCAGTGCTGCTATTTCTATAAAAATGTTGAGTGAGAAACTAATATCAATTGAAATGGTTTTTGGAAGCTAAATACAGCCAAGCTGCATGAAATTTATAAAGCTTGTTAGCTGATTGGAATTCCAGGTTGAAGAACATCCATCAATTTCGATCAAACTAAATCAGAATCTTTGTGGCATGTATAATTTTCTAGACTTGGAGAAAGTATATGGGTACACATTTGATGTTACACACAAACCCATAATCTTACTTAATGTAATATACTCTTATGACACCAACAAGCAAACTAGTACTGTTTATCTTGTTGTTGTTTTTTAACTAGTCTCCAAAGCCCCCTCATGAAGGTGTCCTCTAGACTTATGAGTATGTTTGAGAGTGAATGGGCACATTTATGCTGCCAGCTCAGGGGAAATATCTTAGTAACAATCAACGTTAGCTCTTTATTAGAGTTTTCAATGTCAGACAGTGAACCAGCAGGCAGACATAAATAAAATATAACAAAACATTCTTGGTTCAATACAAGACAAGTTCAATCAACAGCATTTGTGGCAGAATTTTATTACCTCAAAAAATATTTTTTTGAAAAAAATAATATTGGGAGGATACTTTAATCTTTTGATGGACTCTTGGTCTCACAGATATTTGGAGACTTTTGTCCAAATATCTGTAACACTAAATTTGTAACACTAATCATGTTAACAGTTTCATTGTTTATGTCTTGTGGCTTTTAAAACAGTGAGTATTTTAGCATTTATGGATTGGCCCTTCCATTGTAAGTGCCTCACTGTAGCCCAGATGATTATTATTATTTTTCTTTTTAAGAAAAGGAGGGACACGTCACAATACATTTTTGTTGTGATCAACATTATGCCACACATGCTGTTAATTGAGCTTAACTTGTATTGGACATGGAATATTTCTTTAAGAATATGGATTGTTACAATGTGGTACTCACTGTATATTGCTATTGTGCTTTTTTGTCACACTGTTGCGAATGTGCATTTGCTGTGGTGTTATTTCTATTGTTCTCATGTATTGTTGGGAAAAGTTGTAGAGGAGCTATAATTACTTGCTTAAGCCCCTCTAAACCTCTAAAGAGAAAGCAGACTGTGTATGTACATGCTACGCCTGGCACTTTATTTAATGTTTATTCAAATCGATATTTGTGTGATGAATCATTGTTCTCTGTATTTGTGGTGTTACTGTTGTGAAGGGATTACCTCCCATGGTTATTGTTATATTAATGAAAATGTCATTTTCTGAATTAGTGTGAAGGCATGTGGTTGTACAGTATTTATTGCATTTTTATCGCATAATTGCTAAAGCTTTGAATTGATCATCCATTCAGATGGTGGACACTTTAAAAGGGAAATTGTGTCACATCTCTTTAACAGCTACAAAACATGTTGATGTTCTATGTTAATTATTATTGTGTACTTTCAGATGCTTTTGCAAATTACAAATTCTATAAAAACAAATACAAAGATGAGTTTAAAAAGCTTTATGATCGTTTTCTTTAAATGTACATACAGTATGTCAATGACAAGAAATTTAGGTTACGACCAGAAGCTGGTTGCAAGAAAATTCTTAAGATAAAAAAAATCCTTATTGAAAATACAATTACAATAATAACTAAACTATGAACTAATAACTAATAACTAACAAAAGGGTTTCTTAACTTAGATGAGTTCACACAAAAATTATAATTCAGTTATTGTTTACTCACCACTGTGTTGTTATAACCCTATACGACTTTCCTTATTTTTATTAACACCAAGGAAGAAATTGTGAAAAAATTGTGCTCAGTGATGTCATAAAATGGCAGTTTATGGTGACTACATCTTCAAGCTTCAAAAGAATGCAAAAGTATAAATTAGAAATCTAATAAATTATACCATGAGACTCATAATTGTAATGAAAGCATGTGATAAGGTTTGGTTGGAAACAAACCTAAATCTAATGTATTATTTAGTAAATATTTTAACTGACAGTTGATCTCCTGTGCACGTTCATGACAGGGCATGAGATTAACAGTTCACTCAGCCCCCTCATGACATTGGGGTGTTCAAGCGAAAACATAAAACAGAAAGACGAAAAGCACAAAATATGTCTGAAGAGTTTGTCGTTGAAGAATTTATGCATTTCTATGCCCAGCCTTATTTTTTTTAACAGAGCACTCGGAAATCAAACAGAAACATAGAGGAGGCTACAGGCAGCCACATTCACACCGTGTCCTTACCTGACGGCATACGGCATGCAATAAACTGTATATTTTTATGGTAATCGGTGTTCCCTATCTGTCACTCACTCATCCTCACACGGTTCTACACTAGTACTGTAGAGGGCATTCTGACTGGCTGCATCACCGCCTGGTACGGCAATAGCACTGCCCTCAACTGCAAAGCCCTGCAAAGGGTGGTGCGAACTGCCAGAAACATCATCGGAGGTGAGCTTCCCTCCCTCCAGGACATACAAGGCGGTGTGTGAAAAAAGCTCGGAGGATCATCATAGACTCCAGCCACCCGAGTCATGGTCTGTTCTCACTGCTACCATCAGGCAGGCGGTATCGCAGCATCAGAACCCGCACCAACCGACTACATGATAGCTTCTTCCCCCAAGCAATCAGACTGTTGAACACTTGAGCTTTCAGGATCAATAATTAGCACTGCACTTTATTCATCTATAATCTCACACTGGACTGACAACATATTCTCCTCAATACAACTACTTATATATATATATATATATAAGTATGTGTACATTTGATATGTAAATTGTGTTGTGCAAGTATGTTGTTTACTGTAACTGGTATATGTCTTGTCACTGTCATGACTGCTATGTTGCTCGGAACTGCACACAAGAATTTCACCTAGTGTTGCACTTGTGTACATGGTAGTGTGACAGTAAAGTGATTTGATTTGATTTTATTTGATTCATACTCTGCTGCCAAGGTCAGAGGACCATCAACAGGGGAACGCAGATCGATACCCTGTATCATAAGATTGTTTTGTGTTGAAGTTGTTTAGCACCCATGAAGAATGTGACATGGTAACAGTTCCCAAGAAAATTTCAATGTACATTAAATTTGCTTTCAATAAATAAATAAATGAAAGTGTCTGAGCATTATATGAGAAACAGGAAAAATGAAACAAAAAAAAATTATATCTTTTTTTTTTGTTGTATGGATTTAATGGTAAATTTGCATATTCTTGAAGAGTTTTCTTGCTCAAGTCTTTTGAAGCTTTCTCTACTTCCCCCTTCACATAGATCAAAGCTATACTTGCAAGAGTAAAAAAGCTGTACATGGGTTTGGCACGCTGCATTGCTCTGATGACCAGGTCCATGAGTACTTAACCATGCACTTATATAAAAAAATTGTGGGCCAAATATTAAAGAGGACGGTTCCATGGTGTAATGGTTAGCACTTTGGACTTTGAATCCAGCGATCCGAGTTCAAGTCTCGGTGGAACCTGCTTAGCTTCTTGTTTCAAGGGAGAGAAGTTGGCTGTTGGAATTCCCATAAAGATACCTAAACTGTATCCTTCTCTTGCCAATGTCCACAAAGCATGTTCGTTCTCCACACCCAGAGCTGTGCTATCAAATGCATTTTTGGTTCCTTGGTGTAATGGTTAGCACTTTGGACTTTGAATCCAGTGATACGAGTTCAAGTCTCAGTGGAACCTGCTTAGCTTCTTGTTTCAAGGGACAGAGGTTGGCTGTTGGAATTCCCATAAAGATGCCTAAAATGTAACCTTCTCTTGCCAATTTCCACAAAGCATGTTCGTTCGCCACACCCAGAGCAGTGCTGTCAAATACTTTTTTGTTCTATTGTGTAATGGTTAATAGTCTGGATTTGGAATCCAGTGAAATGTGATCAAACTCAGTTGATTCTTCTTTGCATTTTGCACCAAAGGTTCAGAGGACCTAATAAAAAGTATTTATCAAAAGCAGGTAGCCTCCAAATCTCAACTAATGAATGGATTAATACTCTGCTGCCAAGGACAGAGGACCATCAATAGGGAATGCAGATCGATACCCTGTATCATAAGTTTGTTTTGTGTTGAAGTTGTTTAGCACCCATGAAGAATGTGACATGGTAACAGTTCCCAAGAAAACTTCAATGCACATTAAATTTGCTTTCAAGAAATAAATAAATTAAGCTGTCTGAGCATTATATGAGAAACAGGAAAAATGAAAAAAAAAATATATATATATATATATATATATATATATATATTTTTTTTTTTGTGAGGATTTATTGGTAAATTTGTATAGTCTTGAAGAGTTTTCTTGCTCAAGACTTTTGAAGCTTCTCTACATCCCCTTCACATAGATCAAAGCTATACTTGTAAGAGTAAAAAAGCTGTACATGGGTTTGGCACGCTGCATTGCTCTGATGACCAGGTCCATGAGTACTTAACCATGCACTTATATAAAAAAATTGTGGGCCAAATATTAAAGAGGACGGTTCCATGGTGTAATGGTTAGCACTTTGGACTTTGAATCCAGCGATCCGATTTCAGGTCTCGGTGGAACCTGCTTAGCTTCTTGTTTCAAGGGAGAGAAGTTGGCTGTTGGAATTCCCATAAAGATGCCTAAACTGTATCCTTCTCTTGCCAATGTCCACAAAGCATGTTCGTTCTCCACACCCAGAGCTGTGCTATCAAATGCATTTTTGGTTCCTTGGTGTAATGGTTAGCACTTTGGACTTTGAATCCAGTGATACGAGTTCAAGTCTCAGTGGAACCTGCTTAGCTTCTTGTTTCAAGGGACAGAGGTTGGCTGTTGGAATTCCCATAAAGATGCCTAAAATGTAACCTTCTCTTGCCAATTTCCACAAAGCATGTTCGTTCGCCACACCCAGAGCAGTGCTGTCAAATACATTTTTGTTCCATTGTGTAATGGTTAATAGTCTGGATTTGGAATCCAGTGAAATGTGATCAAACTCAGTTGATTCGTCTTTGCATTTTGCACCAAAGGTTCAGAGGACCTAATAAAAAGTATTTATCAAAAGCAGGTAGCCTCCAAATCTCAACTAATGAATGGATTATACTCTGCTGCCAAGGACAGAGGACCATCAATAGGGGAATGCAGATCGATACCCTGTATCATAAGTTTGTTTTGTGTTGAAGTTGTTTATCACCCATGAAGAATGTGACATGGTAACAGTTCCCAAGAAAACTTCAATGCACATTAAATTTGCTTTCAAGAAATAAATAAATTAAGCTGTCTGAGCATTATATGAGAAACAGGAAAAATGAAAAAAAAAATATATATATATATATATTTTTTTTTTTTTTTTTTTTGTCAGGATTTATTGGTAAATTTGTATAGTCTTGAAGAGTTTTCTTGCTCAAGACTTTTGAAGCTTTCTCTACATCCCCTTCACATAGATCAAAGCTATACTTGCAAGAGTAAAAAAGCTGTACATGGGTTTGGCACGCTGCATTGCTCTGATGACCAGGTCCATGAGTACTTAACCATGCACTTATATAAAAAAATTGTGGGACAACTATTAAAGAGGACGGTTCCATGGTGTAATGGTTAGCACTTTGGACTTTGAATCCAGTAATCTGAGTTCAAGTCTCGGTGGAACCTGCTTAGCTTCTTGTTTCAAGGGAGAGAAGTTGGCTGTTGGAATTCCCATAAAGATGCCTAAACTGTATCCTTCTCTTGCCAATGTCCACAAAGCATGTTCGTTCTCCACACCCAGAGCTGTGCTATCAAATGCATTTTTGGTTCCTTGGTGTAATGGTTAGCACTTTGGACTTTGAATCCAGTGATACGAGTTCAAGTCTCAGTGGAACCTGCTTAGCTTCTTGTTTCAAGGGACAGAGGTTGGCTGTTGGAATTCCCATAAAGATGCCTAAAATGTAACCTTCTCTTGCCAATTTCCACAAAGCATGTTCGTTCGCCACACCCAGAGCAGTGCTGTCAAATACATTTTTGTTCCATTGTGTAATGGTTAATAGTCTGGATTTGGAATCCAGTGAAATGTGATCAAACTCAGTTGATTCGTCTTTGCATTTTGCACCAAAGGTTCAGAGGACCTAATAAAAAGTATTTATCAAAAGCAGGTAGCCTCCAAATCTCAACTAATGAATGGATTATACTCTGCTGCCAAGGACAGAGGACCATCAATAGGGGAATGCAGATCGATACCCTGTATCATAAGTTTGTTTTGTGTTGAAGTTGTTTATCACCCATGAAGAATGTGACATGGTAACAGTTCCCAAGAAAACTTCAATGCACATTAAATTTGCTTTCAAGAAATAAATAAATTAAGCTGTCTGAGCATTATATGAGAAACAGGAAAAATGAAAAATAAAAAATATATATATATATATATATATATTTTTTTTTTTTTGTCAGGATTTATTGGTAAATTTGTATAGTCTTGAAGAGTTTTCTTGCTCAAGACTTTTGAAGCTTTCTCTACATCCCCCTTCACATAGATCAAAGCTATACTTGCAAGAGTAAAAAAGCTGTACATGGGTTTGGCACGCTGCATTGCTCTGATGACCAGGTCCATGAGTACTTAACCATGCACTTATATAAAAAAATTGTGGGACAACTATTAAAGAGGACGGTTCCATGGTGTAATGGTTAGCACTTTGGACTTTGAATCCAGCAATCCGAGTTCAAGTCTCGGTGGAACCTGCTTAGCTTCTTGTTTCAAGGGAGAGAAGTTGGCTGTTGGAATTCCCATAAAGATGCCTAAACTGTATCCTTCTCTTGCCAATGTCCACAAAGCATGTTCGTTCTCCACACCCAGAGCTGTGCTATCAAATGCATTTTTGGTTCCTTGGTGTAATGGTTAGCACTTTGGACTTTGAATCCAGTGATACGAGTTCAAGTCTCAGTGGAACCTGCTTAGCTTCTTGTTTCAAGGGACAGAGGTTGGCTGTTGGAATTCCCATAAAGATGCCTAAAATGTAACCTTCTCTTGCCAATTTCCACAAAGCATGTTCGTTCAGCCACACCCAGAGCAGT